>NW_025407882.1:0-129597 GCF_003324165.1 Naegleria lovaniensis | reverse complement strand
GTTGTAATATATTTTCATTACATCCTGCTATTATTTTGGTAACGTTGTATTTGTGTTTAGTTAACTTTTCATTCCCGAGGTCATAAATTGAATTGTCATTTTCACAAATCTTAAGTATGCAGTTGAATTTTCTCGTTGGGGGGCCCACAGAAGCTTTGATTTCTTTTTTCTGTAAATCAAAAATGATTAATCGGGAAGTTATAAAATCTGACATAAACACTAGCTGGTTATGGACATCAATGGCGAGACTATCTATATGGGAGCGTGCAGCAACTATTGTACTTTTGTGAGAAAAATCAGTTCTCAAGGGAATAATTTTGGGAAGCGGACAAATAATGCGTTTCATGAAAATGTGTTGTTGTGATACTGAATTGCGACTGAGAAGATTTTGTTGGGATGAGTAGTACTGCTTGGTTATAATTTGAATGTCACAAAACCATGTCTTCAATTGTCCATCATTATCATCATTTGTATCATAAAAGGGTTGATGATGCTTGGACGATTGATAGGAAGGATTTGAAATAACATAATTCATCATTGCAATGTTGCTGTCTTCATCAATTTCTTCTACTTCATCGGGTGGCACCTCATCATCATTTTCATCATCACTGTTGTCGTTTTCATCAGTTTCTTCTTGCTCTTCATCAACACCGTTCTCATAGTCATCATTGTTTTCTTCGTCATAAAAATCATCCAGCTCTTCTTCATCATCGCTCTCTGGATTGTTTCGTAGTTTCTTGATGTTTGAACCTTCTGGTTGGTCAGAAACGAGCGAATGTTTGAGAGTATTCGATGATGACGAACTAGTTGATGACGGACTACTCTTTAGTGTCCATGTTTGTGTGGTGTGGTCGAAATCCGCAATCTCGCGGAGAATTGGTTCGATTTGATGTTTATAGCTATACCCATCAAACGCAACAACAATCTCTAGGACTGTGAGAGTATGCTTTTCTTTAAAAAAATCAACCAGCCTATTTTTGAGGTCATCTGGATTAAAACCCACAATCCTATCAGTGTTCAACATTTTTTTAATTTGGTTCAATTTAAATATTTTTTAAATTGACACCACTGGTGGGTTTAATACAGAGCTGGTTTCCTGGTTGACAGATGAGATTTTCAAAAAAAAAATGCAGTTTAGTTGGTTTCATAAAATCACACGCTGTTTGTCGTCGTCGGAAGACGGTCATCAAGATGATCACATAAACATCAATCATCAAATTCAAATAACCAATGCATCCACTCATTGCGCACATACCTCTAACAAAGACCACTCCGATGCAAGTACCAACAATGATATTGTAGAAATTGCTCAAGAACCAACATCCCATCCACAGCAAACACCAACCGTTCGAAAAAATATAACTTTTCACGATGCATTCAATCAATTTGGCTACGTTCATTATTCCCAAGTTTTGGAGAAAATAGACAATGAAAAGGAGAGCTCTTATGTGTTTAAAGTTTGTGACTCTAAGAAATACGGAAAGGATATTGCATTGAGATTAGTATATTTAGGCAATGATAACTCTGTTGGAGAAGCTCTAAAAGAAGCAACGGTTTTTGTTTCTCTGTCGAAGAAAGCGCCACATGTTGTTCAAGTTCATGACGCATACGCTGTTGATAACATGAACGTAGTATGCATGGAAATGGAATTAATGCAAGGGAATGCAACTGAGGTATTGATTGAAAAAAAAGTTTCTCTAACCGAGCGAATGATAATTCAGGTTGCAATGCAGATTTGTGAAGCAGTGAAATACCTGGAGGAGAAGAAAACTATTGCACGGAATAGGTAGGTTTGATGAAAATGATTCACATAATGTACTATTTGCATTTCAGAATACTTCATACCAATGATATTATGATCAAGGAATTGAACCTTGCTAATGAAAGTATACATATCGCGCTTTCAATTTACTCCATGTTACACCGTTGTCACCGAAACAGTTTATTCATGCCTCCTGAGTTATTAGATACAAAAAATTCTACTGAACCGAAAGACTCGAGCTCCATCGTTTTTTCGCTCGGCGTAGTGCTGTATCAACTCATGACGTTTAACACAAGCACATCAATACCAACTTTATGTACAGAAGAGGTGGACATGTATGAATTTTTGAGCAAGAAAATGCACGGATTAAATTTCTCAAAGCAATTTATTGAGCTCGTTTCGACAATGGTACGATTGAGACCTGAACAAAGAATCTCTATCGCCAAATTGGAAAAAGAATTGAAGTTTTTACAACACCAAAGTGAAACCATTGGTGCATACAACAAACATCTTCTCGCAGAACATCTAATGTTGAATGAACGATACAAGGTTACAACATTATTGAGATATTATGAATTCAAGTGCTCAGCCATCGATATAGAGTCTAATGACGAAGTGGTGCTTTGTTTTTCCAAGCTATTGGATCCATTTTGTCACTACGAGCTTCAAACCACTCTTCTCTCCATTAACCATGAAAATATTATTTCAATCAAAGATACGTTTGTTTGGATGGACGGTCAAGTACTGGTCACTGTGACTTCAATGTATCAACAAGATCTCTTTTCAACATTAATACGAAAGAAAATTCAAGTACCTGAGAGGTTGGCCATTTCTATTCTACATCAAATAGTTTCTGCACTCACTTTCATGCTCAAATTTCACAATATCTTGTATGAAAACATCTCACCACATCAAGTAGTGGTACTGTATTGGGATGAAGCAACAAAAAGCTCAATTAAGGTTGCCTTGCAGCCATACACATTGATAACAAAACCGTTCTTGAAACACCAGCGTAAAATGGTCATGTCATTAGGGCATATCATGTACCAATTACTTGGCCAAAATTTTCCAACAGGAGCATATTGGCATGAAGAACATACAGATTTAATAGAAAGGCTCTATTGTGGAGAACACTTTGCAAAGGTAATATTATCCATGCTGAAACCTAACACTAATGAAAGAATCTCTTTAGAAGATTTGCATGTTGGTCTGGAAATAATGAACGATTTTATGGAAAGCACATCAGCAATCCAGGAAACAACGACTAGCAACAAGGAACAAGATGTCATGGAACCCGTATCAACCATCTCAATTAATCTTCAGCAAAATGAGGAGAATGTTAGTACAGGCACCAAGGGCACGGCTCCAACCAAAACATCAGCTATTGTCCAAAACGAAAACGATGATGACGTGATTCTAAACTTTATGAAAGAGAGTTATGAATGTATTTGCAATTTCCATCCACATTATAGGAACGTGTATCGTGCTGTGAACAAAACTACCAAACATGAAAGCCTCTTAAAGCTTTTCAAAATAGATTGCGCTCAAGACATGGATAACTTACTGAACATGGCATCTATTTCAAAAATATCACATCCAAATATCATACACGTTGAAAAGATATTTGCTCCAGGGGTTACATCTTCCGTGTGCATTGAAATGGAGTTATTACCAGGAAGTTTGCATTCGGAATTTATTGAAAAACAAGTTGCCTTAACAGACACCATGATCAGACAAACTATTGCTCAATGTTGCGAAGCTTTGATATTTCTAAAGAAGACCTATAATCTCTCTCATGGGTAAGTGCTTCCTAATATTTACTGATGATAATATTTACATGAAACAGAAATTTGAAACCTCAAAATATTTTAATAAGACGTTGTGACGTAAATGCTTCAAGTATCCAGGTTGTTTTGACAGATATTGGATTAAGACAGGCAGAAGTCAACCACCGATATCAAGCCCCTGAAATTACCAAAACATCTCCATCATCACTTGAAGCTGACATGTTTTCGTTAGGTGCTAGTCTTGCTTTAACCCTTCTCCCCAACGCTGTATGGTCGGACCTATCTCAAGAAATGGATCTCACAGATTTCATGGTCAAGAATAGCTCAACTCGATTCTGTAGAAGTACCATCGAACTCATTACCTCCATGTTAAAATTGGATCCTTCACAACGCATTAGCCCATTTCAGCTTTTGGAACGACTAGGTCCAAACACCCAAGATGGCACAATGAAAAAAATCTTTCATCACTCCAAACAACATGAGATTCCTGTTGTTGTTCGCATTTATTGTGATGGAGATGAAAGATCAATTGAAATTTCTTCGGATACATCATTCCACGATCTCGCTAACCAATTTTTCATAGCGTTTAACATTACCAATTTGAAATTCTCGGATTTTAGAATTCAGTATCATGATCACACCGTTGAAGAAGATGTTTCAATTTTATCGGATGAAGGAGTACGATTGTTTTTGGAGCAATTTTCAGAGAAAGGAGTCAAATTCCTCCAGGTCCAAGTATTGAAGAACACTACAATGCAACAGTTAATTGAAGTGTACGTTTTGCTAAACAAAGAACAAAAATTGGTGAACGTATCTTCGGAAATATCATACGTGCAACTTGTGGACAAAACCTTCATTGCATTCGATATAGTGAAGTTGCACCATTCCAGTTTCAGACTCCAATATTTTGATACAACAGTTCAGGAAGATGTGTCTATCTTATCTGATGAAGGAGTGCAATTGTTTTTAGCTCACTGTTTGCAAGGAAACGAAAATGCATCGCTGAAAATTAGTTTGTTAAACAATTCTCATACAACCAATGAATTGGCGTTGATGGCTGTGTGCGTTTCATGCAACGGAGAAACGAAAACACTGTTCATATCTTCCGATATAACCTATGAAACGTTATTGAATGAGTTATTCCAAAAATTTAGTAATTACATGCTCACGTTAAGTCCATCAAGCTGTAAAGTCCAATACTATGATCAAACTTTGGAAGAAGAGGTGTCCATCACGTCAACTGAGGGTGTGAAATTTTTCTTCGAGCAGTATTTCGACAATTCTGTTGAAGACAAGTATAAATCTCTCCGTGTTGACATTCTACCCGCAACAATTCATCCATATGAAAATAGTAAGCAAGGCCTAATTGATAATGAGGTAAAGCATGTGATCACTAAAGAGCAAGAAGAGCCACATCAAAATGATTCGAGACTCGCACCCAATTCATTTCTGGTTGAGAACAAAGAGTGTGTTGAAAATGATTCAAGAATTGCCAACACATCATTCCATGTTCCAAATAGCAATTTTCAAGCAATGAACGAAGCATCAATGTCAAATAATGATATTTCAGAAACAGCACAAGAAGAGAAGAAATTTGAACAAGTATTGAATGAAAACTATGGTTCATTGCAATTTATTGCAACAGGTGGATTTGGACAAGTTTATAAAGGAATTAACAAAAAGAATGGAAGACAAGTTGCAGTGAAAGTGATGAAAACGAGTGATTGGGAAGATGCGAACAAAGTGATCAAAGAATTTCAAAGAATGGCTCAATTAGAACATGAGAATATTGTCAAGACATTCAAATCATATTTTGCAGGAGGAATGAAATCAATTGTGATTGAAATGGAATTGATGATTGGAAGTTTATATGAATTAATCATTTCAAAGAAAGTTGTATTGAATGAAAAGATGGTTTTGAAAATATTGAAAGAGAGTTGTCAAGCATTGGAGTGGATTCAATCTCGTCACAATATTGTTCATCGGTGAGTATTATGAATTTGAATTTCTGATTCTTTTACTGAAATATTGTTATGATGTGTCTGTACTTTTCATTTATGAAACACAATATTCACATGTGCTCATTAGAGATATTAAACCACATAATATTTTGATAAGAAGATTGGATTTACAAAAAGAAGAGATTGAAATTGGACTTTGTGATTTTGGAATGGCGAGAAGTATTGAATCTGTGAATAATACAACACTTGGAGGAACAAATCTTTATTTCTCTCCTGAAGTTATGGATGAATGGAATGGAGGATCCAATCATGAAGAAGTATTTTCATTTTCAAGTGATGTATTTGCATTGGGAGTGAGCATTTATCAATTAATGACATTTGATATGAGTACTACATGGTCCACTCTTTCAACACAATCAACTTATGAAAATATTCAGAAAACCATTCATTCAAATTTAAAATCAAACTCATTTACAGATTTTATTGTGGAATTACTCATTGAAATGTTGAAATCAAAACCAACAGATCGAATCACAACCTCTCAAATATTGAATAGAATAGCTCTCTATCAACAATATCAAACAGAACAAATAGAAGACACTTGTGCTGTTTCTAGCCGTAAACCCCTTCCGAATAATAATCAACAAACATCAGTACTCGATCCGAAAAAATCTCTTTCGAATCGCAAAGATGAAATCAGTTCGTCGACAAAACAACAAGAAACAACACCTTCGTCAACACCAAAAGAAGCAACGTCAAGAGAAAATGCGTTCTCTCAATGGATGCTTGGCACAATGCATCGTACAGGGAACGGTATGAAACAAGATAAAGCTGCTGCTCATACATGGTTAGAAAGAGCAGCCAATAATGGATTTCTTGAAGCTCAGTATGATTTGGCCCAAATGATAGAAAACAATGAAGTACATGTAGAAGGTAACGCACGTGAAAAAATATTTAAATGGTACGACAAAGCAGCAACGGCTGGTCATGCCAAAGCTCAATGTGCTCTTGGAAAGAGATATTACTTAGGATGGGATGGTGTACAAGACCACGTTAAGGCTCGTGAATTGTTTCTCTTGTCAGCTCAACAAGGGTATGCCGAAGCAAATTACCAACTTGGTATGATGTATATATTTAACGCAGACTGGAAAGGTGCAATTCCATGGTTGGAAAAAGCTGCAGAACAATCGCATCTAGAGGCCATGGATTATCTTGGACGTGCCTATTATAATATACTTGATTTTGACAAAGCACTCATGTGGTACAAGAAAAGTGCAGATAATGGATGTGTAAATTCGCAATACCATGTTGGAGCACTTTATCTATATCTACGCCAACCTTCAAAAGGATTAGAATATTTAGAAATGGCAGCAGAAAATGGGCACATGGAAGCAAAAACCAATATTGCAATCTATTTCAAAAATGCACATGAATATGGCAAAGCCATAAAGTGGTACGAGAGGGTAGCCAATGAAGGTAGTTCATTATTCCAACTCGAATTAGGGTCAATATATGAAAATGGTAGCTGTGGACAACTTAGCGACGAGTCAAAGGCATTGGATTGGTATATGAAATGTAGCTCCAATAATGATCAATATGGTAAATTGGCATGCTATAGAATTGGAGAAATATATAGATGTGGTAAAGGTAGTGTGAACAAAAACATAGCCAAAGCAATTGAATTCTATGAAAAGGCTTCTTCAACATTCGAAGGATTACTTCGACTTGGATTGATCTATCAACTGGGGGAAGAAGTTCAACAAGACGTTAACAAAGCTTTGAATTATTTTGAAAGAGCAGCTAAAGCTGGAAGTAATGTTGCACAGTATCATTTAGGGAAAATTTACCTTGAAGGAAAGATTGTTACAAAAAATATTTCAAAGGCCCTAAATTGGTTGCATATGGCAGCCAATGACCAAACGGTAAACTTTGGTACTCCACCAAGTAACCATCACGCACAATTTATGTTAGGCCTAATTTATGAAACAGGAATATTTGTTACTAGAGATTTAGACATAGCTACCGCTTGGTACGAGAAAGCCATGAAGGGCGGGAATAGAGTAGCTCGGTTTCATTTACATCTCCTCTATTCTTACAATCAACAATACAAAAACGCAGAGAATATTGAAAACAATTATGGTGGATATGGCGATCTTAATAATCTCAGTCCTAGCGAAAGCGATATTTTTCATTGCTTAAAAGACCAATCCACAGAAAAGACATACTTTACGTATTCAAAATCAATGGAATGGTATGAACAATTATCTCAAAACGGAGATGGTTTTGCACAAAATAATCTCGGTTATATTTATTGGAAAATTGAAAATAATATGCAAAAAGCGTTGGAATATTTTGACAAGTCTGCCAACAATGGAAATGGTGATGCTCAATTACAAATTGGCTGTTTCTATAACATTGGTTTGGGAGTTGAGGTTGATTACGACAAAGCAGCCGAATATTTTGAAAAATCCGCCAACCAAGGAAATGAATATGCATTGTTTCTACTTGCATGTCTTTACAAGAACAACGATAGAGAAAAAGCGGCAGAGTATTGCGAAAGGTCAGCAAAAAAAGGATGCAAGAATGCCATTTCCATGCTAGCAACTTTGAAAGCTGCTCAACAATAACCAGTTATTCTAATAATATTACTTCAATACATCATCGTCACCTCAAGTATCAATTTATTTTCTTTTCCGCACATAAGGACGGGTAAAAACAGGTATTGCTAATAAAATTCGAACTGATTGGCCTTCGAATACCATAAAAGTGCTGAGGACATACCTTTTAGCACCTTACACCTTACACTTTAGTGCCGTTTGCAATGGCACGTAGTCCCAAAAAGGAGATACAAATAGCACTTAACACTGGAGTGCCAAATGCAAACAGCACCTGACACTTGAGTGCCAAATATCATCAGCACTTGTCCGATTTATTTTTTTTAATTATTTATTAAAAATTAGCAGATTTGCGACCGAACTTCGTGGCTTGCTCAATGTGAAATGCAAAGGAGCGACCTGGCTCAAAAGAAATTGCTTGAGAGCTTCGGGTCACAATTTGATCAGTTCTCGCTGTACAACCATCATCCACTTCGTCCAACACGTCATTTGAAGATGATGATGAGTACTCAGATTCTGAATCTGTAATAATTTTGCTCTTACGGGATGTTGTTCGAGTTGTTGCTCCTTTTTTCTTCTTTGCCTTTGGTTCTTCGACTTTTTCTTCTTCTTCCGACGTCACTTCAACAATTTCACCATCTCCCACTTCTTGAAAATCTTCGTCTTCAATTACATCATCAGCTTCCTGACCGGCGAACTCTTCCAATGCTGTGCGTTGGTCTGTTTTCAATCCTTCTAAAAAGTTTTCAAGAGCGTCAATAGGAGCGGTGTTTGTTGGAATCAAGCCTCTTGACACTGTGTCAGCAGGCCTGGAATCGAAAGGGTCGGCTCTTTTTCTCTTCTCGTTTCTCTTCTTCCTTCCTTGCTTGGTGTTGTCAGCATATGAAAGTGGCACATTTTCATTCAGGCCCAATAATTTAATGACGCCTGTAACATCCTCTCGGAGCATCATTTCAATTTCTACGATTGCATTACCATCATAAGTGGGTACTCCTGTAGCATTTAACACTTCTTGGACGTTGGTGTTTCTTGGTAGATTATTCTCCACAGCACTTGTTGCAAGTAACAATTTAACAATATGCGACTGCCGCCACCAATCACACCACGACTTCACACCTGGACAATAAAGTTCAATTGCATCAAGAATGGTTGTTATTGCTTTCTCAGACCTAAACTTCTCAATATCACTGGCCAAACCTTCCACTCTCGTCCGTACAGCTTCTTCAACTGGGATAACCTTTACCATCCGTTTCACACTTCTCTTGAAGTGAATAAAACAACCAGATGCCAATTGTTCAACAACTTCTTTACCAGCACTTCCAAATTTCTCCATAAAAGCCTCCCGTAATCCCTTAAGCTGAGACTGAGAAAAATCGACAAGGATGGACTTGATTCTTCGATCATTGCCTACAAACAATTCTTTCAAATCCAAACCACCGGACTCCAACGCATCCAAGAACATTCGGAAACAGGTTTTATAATCCTCTCTCTCAATTAAAAAGCGGCATAATTGGAAGCACATTCCTCCTTTCGCATGTTCAAAAAATGTACTTATGCCAAGGTGATTAAGAAACGGCCCTGATTTCGCTTGATGTTTCATATCAATGACTAGCATGTCTACATGTTCCATCAAATGTCGACTGATAGGAAACATTAGGAAACCTATTTTAGGACAAAATTGAACTTGTTGGACCCAACTACCAAATCCATCTGACAACGACATACCAAAAAGACACTCATCTGCCAAGTTTTTCGTTAATGAGGGAAGTAAATTCTCCTCAACCGAAGCAAGAATTGATGCAAAGTTGGAAGTGGAACCAAATTTTGTAGACATGGCTTTTCTTCTTATCCTCTGAATTCTTGTCCCGTTAATCAGAGCTCTGTTTTGGGCACCAGGAATAAATGGAACTCCAACTCCTCTTGTCACTTGTTTTGCGGTCAATGTAGGATTTTGATGGAATGCATGTTCTAACAATTCTTTCTCCTCAGTGCTTACTTTTGAAGGTGGAGGGTTGTGATGAAGATGTTCACCAATGCAAAACAGAAACTGCTTGCCAGAAATTTCGTTCTTGAAATATTTGAACTGAACAACACATTCAAACAATACCATTTCCTTTTGATGTACCGAACAAATGGCGCGATGAGCACTCTTTGCAGCAGTTTGATTACAACCATGTTCAGGACATTGATAACAGCCTCGACATAATCCATGAGCAAGGTTATGCTTTTGTTGATTGATGATTTTGGATGTGTAGCTTCCAAACTTGATGCTGTATTGAATTCCCGTTTTCAAAGAATTATCAGAAATAGAAGACCCCTCATATGAGTAGAGAATATTGGGCAACGGATATTGAATAACTTTAGAAAGATGTTCATGGTGAATCGATTTGTCTGAAAGAAGTTGCCAAGGGTTGAATCTGACCATTTTTTAATCAATTGTTTGATACTAAGGAACGAAGTGTTGGTTTTATTGAGAACAAAGTTTAACGGTTAGTTTCACATACTAGAACCTCCATTTCAATCAACATCCATTTCGCACCTTACACTCAAGTGTCAAATACAAATAGCACCTTACACTCAAGTGTCAAATACAAATCACACTTCGTTCATTTGGCACTCAAGTGTCAAATGCAAACGACACTGACACTAAGTGTAAGGTGTAAGGTGCCAAAATATAACAACTCAAAAGTGCTTCCTTTGCGTTTTGTTCAACACCCAATCCTTTCTCATACAAATTGCCTAATCCAAGCATTGCTGGCTTGAAACCTTGAGACGCTGACTGTTCATACCATGTCAGCGCTTGAGAATATTCTTGATTTGTTTCGTAGTAGGTACCGAGTTCAAATTGTGCTCCCATATTTCCAAGACTGGCTTTTTTTTCAAGCATTTCAATTCCTTTAGCACAGCTACCTTGTCGGTCATCATGTAAAAATACTAATGCCATTTGTAATTGAGCATCGCCATTTCCATTATTGGCTGCTTTTTCAAAATACTCAAAGGCTTTCAGAATATTTTTCTCTACTCCAATACCTTTCCAATAAATATAGGCAAGATTATTTTGTGCGATATGATCACCTGTGTTCGCTAATTGTTCATACCATTCCAAGGCTGGAGAATAGGTAGCATAAGTATGTTCTGTATTCTCTTCCCAAATGTCATAAAAGTCAGTGCTAAGCCAATTTAGTACAGAAAAATCATGTGAATCCCATTGAGCTGTTTTCACATAATTTTGTGCATTTCGTTGAAGTAGATACCAATGAAATCTGGCAACAAGATTTTGAGCAAGCATGGCCTTTTCATAATATTCCAATGCTTTTGATAAGTTTCTCTCAACATCAATTCCTGTTTCATAAATTAGTCCTAGCATGAAATTTCCATAATGCTGTTTTTGAAAGGCCATGAAAGACGTTGCTACTCGTTCATAATAGTGAATAGCTTTTGAAATATCTTTCTCAACTATCTTTCCATATAAATAGACGTCTCCTAAATGTATCAAACTCAAGGCATTAAAACCTTCGTTGGCCACCTTTTCAAAGCATTCTAAAGCTTTGGTACAATCTTGTTGAACACCAAGCCCTCTTTCATAGAGGAGGCCGAGTGGATATAATGCATCTGTGACAAATAGGTTAATAGCCTTTTCATAATTTTCAAAAGCTTTTTCATAATTCACTTCAACTCCTTTTCCAGTCCGATAATATTCACCAAGTTTAAAAAAGACCATTCCAATGTTACACTTGGGATCACATTGAGAGTACCAATAGAATGATTTTGAATAGTCTTTCATTTGTCCACAGTCACCAATTTCATAAATTGTGCCTAATTCTTGTTGAGCAGCAGCATAACCGTTTTTGGCTGATTTTTCATACCATTCCATTGCTTTGGAGACATCTATTGTTGTCACACTCAAGCCAAATCTATAGAAAACTGCAACTTTAAATTGGCTACGTTCGTCACCAGATTCCGCTGACTTGAGATACCACTCAAAAGCTGTTTTGGGATTTCGTAAAGAATTTTCGTAAATGAAAGCCATGTTAAAATACAGATCATCGTAACCTCCTGATTCGACACATTTCAAGTACCATTCAATCGCTTTTTCACCATCGGTTGGGTTAGAAAATGATGTTGATTCATAGATAGATCCAAGAGTTTTCATCGATTCCACATGAGATTGTGCTGCGGCCTTTTCCAAACATTCGATCGCTTTGGTGGAGTCTGAGAGATGATGTTGATAGAGTAAACCACATTCATAATTAGCTTCAATACTTCCATTGGATGCTGCTTTCTTGAACCATATCACTGCTTCATTTAAATTGTATCTGCTTTTGAAATATCTTGCAAGAGCGAGCTGTGATTCAACATGTCCAGTCTGGGCAGCTTTTGAATACCAAAAAACGGTATCACGATCATGTACTATTGGATCTTGTTGTTCATATAGTTTTGCCAATGCCACTTGGGCATGTACATCTCCTCTTTTTGCGTCCCTTTCGTACTTTTCAATTTCCTTTTCAAGCTCTAATTGTGCGGGGTCCATCGGTGGTGGAACGTATGTGCTGAATACTGAGGGTGTATGATCATTATTTTCATCCAATGGTCCATATGTTGGTGGGTTATACTCCTCTTCTTGTTCATCATAGTTTTGAGTAAAGGTTCCATCCTTGTCGATGGTCAGCAGCAGTTCATCGTTCTCATCCAATAGAGGATCGTCCTCTTCAAAACATTCATTTTCGGTTTTGTTTAGAACTAGACCATGTTCGAACGAGAGAACAAACGCTCGAGGATCATCCGCTTTGGAATACCAGTCGTAGGCTGTGTTGTAGTTTTGTTCCACACCTAATCCATGCTCGAACATGTGGCCAAGAGCACTCATTGCTGGTTGAAATCCTTCAGAAGCTGCTTTTTCATACCATTCCATTGCTTTTGCATATTCTGCTGCTGTTCATGATACTTTCCCAGTTCCACTTGCGCAATAAGATTGTTTTGGTTGGCTGATTTTTCAAGAAATTCAACACCTCGTGAAATGCTTTGAAGTAAATTCATTTCATCTTCTCCATTTTTCAATAAAAGTCCAATGAGTAATTGAGCATCACCATTTCCATTATTGGCTGCTGTTTCAAAATATTCTAATGCTTTTTGAATGTGTTTCTCAACTCCAATTCCTTTCCAGTACAAATAACCGAGATTATGTTGTGCAAAGTGATTTCCCTTTTGGGCTAATTCTTCGTTCCATTTCAAAGAATTGAAGTAGGTCGAATACGAGCAATGTGGAACGACCTCTGATGCTACATCACTCGTTGCCATTTCAGAAATATCCATATACTTATTGATCATCTCGTCACTGAAATCAAAGTCTTCATGTGTACTTGTCAAGGTAGAATACTGCTGTAGATTTCGTTGCAACAAGTATTTGTGGAGATTTGCAACCACGTTGAAGTTTGTGGATGCTCTGTCATACCAATTCAAAGCTTGCTCCAAATCTCGGTTTACATGGACACCTGCTTCATACATGCGACCTAACAGAAATTGAGCATGTTTGTTGTCATTATTAGCTGCTTTTTCGTACCAATACAGCGCTTGAGAAATATCTTGTTGAACGAGGTGACCATGTTCATAAAGTTGTCCGAGATGTAATTGTGATTTGGAGTTTTCACTTTTTGCTGCTTTGTTAAAGTAATCCAATGCTTTGGTAATGTCTTGTCCAATACCATCCTGTCCTCTTTCATATAAAATACCAAGCTCAAAATCTGCTTCAGAACAGAATTGCTGGGAAGCTTTTCATAACATTCGATGGCTTTTGGTACATTCTTGTCAACTCCTTGTCCAGTTCGATAGAAGTGTCCTAATTTAAGTAAACCCTCATAATTTGAGAAAGCTCGTTTTTGGAATACCAATAGAAAGCTTTGGAGAGATTTCTTGTTTGTCCACAATCACCATTTTCATAAATGTTACCGAGTTCTTTTTGGGCCAAATAGAATCCTTGATTAGCAGATTTCTCATACCATTCCATGGCCTTGTGGAAATCCTGAGATACACCGCTCCCGTTTCTATAGCAATCTCCAAGTGAGTATTGACCATTAGGATGACCATTCTCGGCTGATTTCAAATACCACTCAAACGCTTTGCATTCATTCTGCAATCCGTATTTGAAAATTGTCGCTATTTTGAATTGTACGTGTTGTGTACCTGAACATTTTTCATACCATTCCAAAGCTTTTTCATACTCTTGTTTGCTATCATAAATGTCTCCAATGTATTCCATAGCTTCTATATGAGATTGAGATGCAGCTTCTGTCAGCCAACGAATTGCTTGCTTTTCATCATCAGATTTCCAATATAACACACCGAGTCGATATTGAGCATCTACAATTCCTTGACCGGCAGCCTTAAGAAACCAATCCATGGCTTTCTTGTGTGTACCGTCAAACTCACAAAAGACACCAGCTTTGTATTGAGCTTGTGCATGACCACCAACGGCCGATTTCTCATACCAGCTCTTAGCTTGATGAATATCCACTTCAATGCCTTGTCCTTTTTCGTACATTTCAGCAAGAGCGAACTGTGCTTGTGCATTGCCATTGTCAGCTGCTTTCATGTACCATTCCAACGCCTTTGAAGATTCCTCATCATTCCTATGGTACATGTCTCCAAGAAAATTTTGAACAAGTCCCACGTGCCATGTTGAGGAGGGTTGAGATGTTGACGAACAGTGTTGATCTAATTTGTGGTCATACTGGTATTGTTGATAGAGAGCTATTCTATTCAATATTTGAGAGGTTGTGATTCGATCTGTTGGTTTTGATTTCAACATTTCAATGAGTAATTCCACAATAAAATCTGTAAATGAGTTTGATTTTAAATTTGAATGAATGGTTTTCTGAATATTTTCATAAGTTGATTGTGTTGAAAGAGTGGACCATGTTGTACTCATATCAAATGTCATTAATTGATAAATGCTCACTCCCAATGCAAATACATCACTTGAAAATGAAAATACTTCTTCATGATTGGATCTTCCATTCCATTCATCCATAACTTCAGGAGAGAAATAAAGATTTGTTCCTCCAAGTGTTGTATTATTCACAGATTCAATACTTCTCGCCATTCCAAAATCACAAAGTCCAATTTCAATCTCTTCTTTTTGTAAATCCAATCTTCTTATCAAAATATTATGTGGTTTAATATCTCTAATGAGCACATGTGAATATTGTGTTTCATAAATGAAAAGTACAAACAATTCATAACAATATTTCAGTAAAAGAATCAGAAATTCAAATTCATAATACTCACCGATGAACAATATTGTGACGAGATTGAATCCACTCCAATGCTTGACAACTCTCTTTCAATATTTTCAAAACCATCTTTTCATTCAATACAACTTTCTTTGAAATGATTAATTCATATAAACTTCCAATCATTAACTCCATTTCAATCACAATTGATTTCATTCCTCCTGCAAAATATGATTTGAATGTCTTGACAATATTTTCATGTTCTAATTGAACCATTCTTTGAAATTCTTTGATCACTTTGTTTGCATCTTCCCAATCACTCGTTTTCATCACTTTCACTGCAACTTGTCTTCCATTCTTTTTGTTAATTCCTTTGTAAACTTGTCCAAATCCACCTGTTGCAATAAATTGCAATGAACCATAGTTTTCATTCAATACTTGTTCAAATTTCTTCTCTTCTTGTGCTGTTTCTGAAATATCATCATTTGACATTGATGGTTCGTTCATTGCTTGAACATTGCTATTTGGAACATGGAATGATGTGTTGGCAATTCTTGAATCGTTCTCAACACACTCTTTGTTCTCAACCAGAAATGAATTGGGTGCGAGTCTCGAATCATTTTGATGTGGCTCTTCCTGCTGTTTAGTGATCACGTGTTTCGGTGCTGTGGTGGAAGTACTCTTCACTTCAAATGTCGTTGGAGCAAATCTTAAATCGGTGCCGGCCTTCTCAGCGTGAGTGTTGGTTACAGCAGGAAACTCTTCAACTTGTAGCGACTTGTGATCTATGACCTTAAATATGAGACATTTGTTTTCTCTCTTTACGTTTGGTTTAGAAATCTGAGACACAAATGATTTGATGCCATCATCGGAGGTGATGAGTTCAATATCATTGAGTGTCTCGTTGAAGAAATGAATTTGAAATTTTGTTTCAGATGCTACATCGAGCTTTTCAAAGTTTTCTAATAATTTCTTCACAAGAATCTGGTACGAGATTTCAGCAGAGACTTGTGTGACAATCTTCTCGGTTTGTATACCCCTTTCAAACCGCACGAGCACTTTGTGCATTTTTTTGATTGGTACCTCAGTGTGCGTAACATGTCGTTTGTCTCACTTCTACTTTCCAAAACAAATTTACAAGCAATTTACTTGGATTTGTTTTTCAATCGTTGTGGAAGTATTTGAGCCGTCAGCAAGCCACATAGAGATTTAGAAATTAAATACCACGCTCAATCTTGATATTGCTGTCATTGATCATTTGGAGTATTGTATTGAACATCATATTCCAATTCTTCATTCTCCTCGCTACTCTCAGATTGTCGTGAATGTTTCTCGTCCTCCGTATAAACTACATTCTCATCGGTCAATAAAATTTCATCTGGATTTTCCTCTTGCTTGAGAACAGATGTCACAAGTGTCTCTTGTGGATGACTGATACCTGGTGAGGTCAGGGTGGTATGAGAAGTCATGGTTGGTGGTTGTGTTACATCTTGTTGAATATCTGCAAGTTCAATTGATTCTTTTCTGAGCGAAATGAAAAGATTCGAATCTTGAGTGGTGATAATTCCAGCTCGTTTCATGACACTCTTTTCAGTTTCTCTCTTGTCGAAATAAACCTTAAATGCTTTTGTGGTAATTAAGCGACTGAAGGTGTCGTGTAAATTCAGGAGGGCTGTTTCTCGGAGTGATTCTAAAATTTCACACAAGGCTAGTGCAATTTTGTGATTGGACTGCATGTATGTAACTCCATCTTTGAAAATTAAATATCTCTTGTTGGCGGAAGAGATGGATGAAGCATCATCTGTAGTGACATAATCAATCGAGTGAATGAAATGAGTGACTTTGGATTTCAATTCGCTTTGAATAGAAATTTCTAAACATCCAGATGAGGCAATAAACGAATTATACATGTCACTAATCGCCTTGTTCATTACATTTGCATCCTGTTCATACTTTTTTTCTTTCACTTGTTCTATAACACGTGTCACTTTTTCATAGAACAATAAATTCTCAAGGGAAAACTCAGAACAGCAAAACTAGAAATGGCCATTCAAGAGGTAATGGACGTCCATCAATGTGTGAAAAATTTCCATACTCGTAACGAAAAATTCAAATACTTACTCTATAAATCAAGTTTCTACCGTCTCCAGTAACATCTGCAATGGTATCCATCAACAATTTCGTAGAGGCATCTCTTGTTCTAGAAAGGTTGGACGAAAAAAACAACTTTTTTGTGTTGGCTTTCTTTCGTTCTGAAACCAACTGAACCATCACAATAAATCCACAGGTCAATAATACGTAACTCATTTCAAACAATAGGTATAAAGTGCCGTGTACAGATAATAGTGTAATTTTAGGTATGACTCTCCAGTTTGGAATTTGAATCAATCCCACTCCAAATGTTGAAAAACCAAGTATTAAGGCAATAATGGTACTTGTAATAAATTCCAACCTGTAGGCCAATGGGTCATCGTAGCTACTGAAATATCGTATTATTCCACTGGTTGGACTGATGAAGGTTGTCGTACTTGCTTGAACTTGCTTCATATATTGAGTTTGCGCAGAGGAATTGTGATTTGAAGTCTTGTCAATTTTCATCTTGCTCTTGAAAAATTCAAACACAGGATTAAAAATCCACTTTCTATTGATGGTCAAATCAATGAATATCGTGCAAAAGCCAGGTAGTATAAATCCAATAACAAGGGAAATCATTTTCAAGTAGACAATGGCTGATAAGAAAAAATTCTTGACATCATCAGGAACAATACTCGTGTCATTTAGAATCCACACAAATACTGGAGTGGGGATATTAAATAACATGACAAGTATGACCACAACAGCTCCAAAAAATCGTACAGATGCCAATTTTGACAGAGCATATAGCTGTTCCAAGCGTTTCTTAAAATGACGTACTTTTTTCTCGTCATTGAATTTCACATCTTCCAAACCGTCTACAACTTTCACAACTCGATACAAATTTCTCACAAATAAATATCGACACATGGATATCAAATACAGAACTGCCAATGTAATGTAAAAAGAATATTCAATTCCATCATAATTAAAAAAGTTGAAATCAGAGACACATCCAACAATGCTAAATATTAAACAAGCAACAACGCTGAGTCCTGAAATGAGTATTCTGCTCTTAATAGGTTGTTTGTTCTTGTAAAAGAGTAAAAATCCAGCAACCATCATCGAGTACAAGAATAAACACACGTGTCGAATCGCTCTCCAATAATTATAAAATTCCATTGGGGATATACTGTAGAGACTGACATAATAATCACAATTCATGTCATAATAATCTTTGGAAAAATCCACTTCATGTGCCAAATAAAACACTTCTGGATTTTGACTGGTAATGAGTGATGCAAAAAACTTGGCTTGCTCTGATGGTGAGGTTATGTTTTTAAGAAAGTTTGCCGAGTGATGAGAAACAAAAAACACCACAAATTTCAATGAAGAAGCGTCATTCTCATCATTACTTTGTGGATCTAAGTAAGTAGAAGTGTTCGACCTTGTCAAAATACTATTCAATCTCTTCTCATAGGTAATGTAACACCCTCCAGTTTGAAGCAATGCATGATAATAGCTGCAATAACTCTGTGCCTTTTTTGTGTTGTTGTTGGCAGAAACAATTCTAGTTTTTTTGAAAAGTGGTAACAAGGCCACGTCATCTCCGTCATTACAAATTGCATCAGGATAATTGGTGTTATTATTGGCTACATCATTGGGAATAATTATTTCGGTAATGGTTGAACCTGTCACATTTTGCAAATACGGTTGTTGTGTCACGTTATTTCGGGAAAGATAGAACGTTGGCAGTCCATCCATGTAAGAAGTATGTAACGTGATGCGCGATTGGTTAAGAAAATGAATCATCTTAATACTCGACGTGCTATCCAATTCTTGATTGAAAAAGTATTGATATTGATCTCCCAGCTCATCCATTTCGTTTTTTAACAATTTTTTCAATTCCAAACTTGTCACACTCTTGGCAAATGCAAAAAGTTTAGGATAGGTATAAATATTAGATGGAGTTTCTCCAATGACAAGTCTCATTCGAATAATTGGTCCCTTTGACGCTTCTTTGTTATTACTGAGAGGTGTGTAATTTGAAAACGATTGCTCGTCCAAAAATTTCCACTGCAGAATCGCTCGTCCTTGCCCAGTTTGAGGAAATACTCGACAATGTGTAAATTTCTCATCCAGCGTATAAAAGGTACTATTGTCCGTATAGTGATCATTATTTGCTTGTAACATGTTGAGAGAATTGAATATTGAAGGAAAGCCACTTTGACGTGAGTTGAATGGCCTTGCATTAAGCCATAATATGTAGGAATTCCAAATCCATGAAATTAATGAAGAAGAAAAACGCTGTGAATGAAATTCACCTCCATGTCGAGAATGAATCAACATCGATTGATTTAGGAGGGAAAAGAGACTTATTGAAATGGCACCTATCATGAGTATCAACAAAATTAAAGTGGAAATAATCATGATTAATCCAATTATGAAAGCGAGGGAGCAAGATTGTGGAAAAGACTTGTTGAATTTTTTCAATGTTTCAAGCATGGTTGTTGCTATTGACGGCAGAAATGATGGTTGTCGTGATGGAATAGGTCTAGAGGATCCTTGGGAAGGATGTATGGAGGTGTTGTTGCCACTTGTTGTGAACATGCCTGTCAATGTTCCAAAAGGCGTATTATTTGAGAGCGTGTGAATGTCAGTGAAATTGAGTTCGCTGAGCAGGTCGTTGTCGTTGTTGTGTTTGTTCGTGTACGTGTTGCCGGTGGTTGTTGTCGAGGAGGTATTGGAGGAGGATTTTAATTTTAGAGTTGGTGTTCTTGTTGTCGGAGCAGAAGAAGGTAATGTTGTAGGCGTTCGTGGAAAGTTTCCACTGGCAAGATCTTGATTCGTGTGCACATCGTGATCATTAATCCGTGTGCTGTTGCTGATGATGGTGTTGTTGTTGTTGGTGTTGGTGTTATGAGTGATTGGAGTGTTCGTTGCAACTAACAGCATGGTGTCATGATGCCTTGACATTTTTTGTTTCAGAAACGGACTATTAAACTCAGCGCTGGCACGTTCGAATTGTGTGAATCATGATTGAAAGAACGCGCGAGTTTCTTGTCTTGATATTAAAAATCGAGAATGGAAGGATTTTGAAACTGTGTGAATTTCATCTCAGAAATGAAAGAGGAATTCCTCTCCTTTCATTCTCAATACATTTCCGTTTTGCAAATCGCTAAGTTTTATAGATGATAAAAAAAGAATGGCGAGGACTTGGTCACTAGATCTTTGTATACACTACCCAAACACTGAATGTCCATGGACTTGATACAATGTATTACAATCATTCCTCTTCTATTAATTTGGAACGGAAAACAAAAATAAATATTTATCCTTTTAAAAGGTCTTGGATTATTGCAAAATTGGTGAATGGAACATTCTAGAGAATAAAGGATGGTCATACCTCCCTGATGGCAAAAGAAGGTGCATGAGCGTGGACCCATTGTTGTTGTTGTGGCATACAACTGGCACAACTTGCACAACTTGCACTGTATTGTTGGCCAGCTTGCATTTTCAATTCAATGAAATTTAACCAAATTAATCATTCTCCAAATAAATTCAATTTCCAAAATTCTCAAGCAAGATATTTCACAATCAACAAAACCAACCATAAGCACACACAACCACTCAACATTTTCAATAAAACAATACAACACAAGCTGTGTACCATGGTCTTTAAACCCATCTCTCAGTTTATAAATTCTCATCCGACGAGCAACAACATCAGATCATCCCGCAATGTTACCTCCGTGTTGGGACGTCTTCTCTTTGATCAATCTTACATGAAACGAGGAGGCAATGTTGCATTCTATTCGACCCACAACAATGTATTGAATACCACCTCGACTGAATCTGCTACTAGTACGGATACTTCATCAACCACTGCTGCTCATCATCATAAAAAGAAGAAACATCTTCATCATCGACCTCATGGCGAACATAAAACCGTTCCAGAGGAGCAAGCTGCAAGTGGTGTTGATACTGGTAACGCTGCAAGTGATGCTGGTACCAGCAGTGCCTTTTCAAGTGCTTCATACCTCTCTAAACAATATGATGACTCTACTGAGGACGATGTCAATGCTGAAAAAAGCTCTGAAGCATTACCATGGGATAGAGAAAGAGAGAGCAAGATACTTGGAAAGAAAGCAAATGAAATTGATGAAATTAAATGGAATGAAGCAGAGGATAAACCTCACTCGAGCATCTACAAGAAGGCTGAAGAAGTGTTCGTTCTAAAAAAGGAATTTCATATCATGGAAAATAAGATTAATAGAGATACTCAGGAAAAAGGTCTGAAGGATGATAGACAACATAACGAATCTGGTGCTTCTGTTTAACATTACAATCTTTGCCAATTGATATATATCTTCACTCTTGTGAGACTTGTTTTTTCTCGTATTGTTATTGTTTGGATGGTTGTTTCAAGTATTCGATTCAATGCGGAGGTTCAAATCCATTGCAATTCTTTCATTCGATCTGTTGAGAGGTTTGAACCATATGGTTTGAATATAGTTGTTGCTTAAATTGTAAATAAATATACTTTTTGATTCGTGTTTCTTATATCGAAAATGTTGTGATCATCCATATCAAGAAACAACCTCCAAATTTCAAACATGAAATAATATCGCGCTAAGAGCCATTATTCGAATAATAATAATTATATGTTACAATTCGTGTAGAAGTGAGCTCTTATGGGGTTACTCCTTCTGACCACTCTGTTGAATAGTATTACTTCTCTTGTGTGGTGAATAATATTCATCATCTAAATTAATATTCATATTGTTCACTACTGTTTGCCTTAATATATCTTGTTGAGTAACGACTTGATCTCCATCGACATAGGTTTTTGCCACGCCTTGTCCCATAGCCTTCCAAATACTTCTGAAGGCCGTTTGGTTACGAACTCGAGGTTGTGGCGGAGTGTTATTATTCACCAATGCCACATCTGCACTATTGGCACTCGACTCAGGAATGTAATACGAAGAGCCAAAACGTTTCATTAAGGTCGATGAGTGGGTTGAAAAATTGTCCTCGTCCATACCCGCTCCTGAAGCAATACTGTTTGCCAAATCGTCGTCTCGACCAATTAATTGATGACTCAACACATTGGAGGTCTCTAAATTCATGACTCGTCTCACTTGTTCATTGCTGAAAATGGTGTTATTAGAATCCAAGAAGAATCGCATGTCCCAATCTTCAAAATAGGAACAATCTCGTCTGAAATTATTACATCCTAACCAACTTCGTATGGTGTACCATACTACTTTGTACATGACCAAATAAAAGTAGAGTGAATATAAAAAGAGGGGAATGTAGGAAATTAAAATTCGAATGGGAATTAATCGATTCAATCGAATGGAATAACACACTGCTATAATGATGGTGCAGAATATGACAAGCACAAGCATGATCACTTCAATCTTGGTGTCTTTGTAAGCTCTTCGAATATTAATGGTTAGGATAGAAATGAGCAATAGTAAAATCACATAAAATCCAACGAGAGCAACAAAGATGGAAAAGCCTCCTGTACTGAAGGTACAAGATGCATCTGGGTGAACAAACGTATTATGATCGAGCACGGTTGAAACAATACAGCAAATGACAACTGGCACCATCAAGAAGAGAAACCACAAAAAGGTTGGAATTTTTCGCTTGATATTGTACTTGACCTGTTGTTGAACATTATTGTTTGTGTAATATTGTTGTAATTAACCCAATAATTCATTTCCAATCAATTCCATTCAAGAGTACATGTTTTTGTCAAAATTAGTAAAAACAAATCAAGTTCAACAATCAAAGTTCAAAAAATCCAATACAATGAATGGTACAAGTATTGGACAAAAACTCACCATGACATTAAACAAGATAAATATCGTGAGTAATCTCACAATAATACAACAGATCCATCCCATCAAGGACAGTAATAGTAACCAAATATTCACCAAAACACACAAATGTGGATGATTCGTGATGATCGTATTGGTATAGGCATAGGAAATGAAAGCAACAGTGCCAAACACGACACTGGTTGCCATCATTTTCGGTTGTTTGCTTCTCACTGCTCGAAATCGATGATTCAACAAGACACAGAACGCGAAGAAAATATTCACCACACAAATTAATAATCCAATCGAGAAGAAGGTAATGTCATAGGGAGATACAGGTTGGACCGTTAAATTGAACACATTGACAGGAAATTTGCTGCCATTCGTGACATGAACGTTATATACAGAATTGTGGTCTTGTTGAGAGGTTGAAAGATCGGTTTTGGGTATTTCAAAAAGCGACACGGTGGTGTCGAGAGGGTTCCATCGATGGTGTGGATCTTTGTTGTTGTTAAAAATGGAATTTACAAGGAGTGAGAAGAGTGAATGAGTTAGTGGTGATGATGATGATGATATCATTTTCTTGTGATGAACTCGGTATTGATTGTCAACAATTGATGATGACTATGAGGATAATAAATGTTGAGTGTGAGATCACAAGGGCGTTGATGACATCGATTTTTTTGTTGGCAAATTTAAAAAAATTGAAACAAGACAACGAGAGAGTTTTTTTGGTGTACCAAGCAAACTTTCCTCGTTCCATCCGTGTGTACGATTCTATCATCATCCTCATCAACCCGATACCACACACATGAGTATCACGTTTCAACAACAACAATAACCACAATATTTTAAATCTGTATTGGCCAGTAACAAATTCGAATTGGAACTCTATCATCATCAAATTTACAATTATTTATTGCCAATATCATTATCATCATTAATTATTCACCCCAATCACCAAAGCAATGTCAAAAAACAATAATAGTCCCTCAACCACTCCCAATTTTGGCTCGGGAAGTACTGCCACACAACAACATCACAACAACAACCTCACAGGAGTAGAACACATTCAATTTAGTGAACAAGTCGACAAGGCTCTAGAGGAAGTACTTCCACACAAGGATCCATTCGATACAAGTCTTTTTGATCCCATCGTTTACATCAATACAAATTTTCCCAATGAGCAAGCATTGAATGAAAAACTTGAGTCCTATATCATCAAAGTGAAAAAGAAGATTCAACGCGTGGATGAAGATATTTTGGCTGCTGTTCGTAAACAAAGCTCTGCCGGTGTGCAAGCAAGAAAAGATTTGGAAGAAGCCCGAGACACCATTCAAAGTCTATTCAAAAAGATTCATGAAATTAAATCAAAGGCAGAACAATCTGAACAAATGGTACAAAACATCACTAAAGATATCAAATCACTCGATTACGGAAAAAGAAATCTCACCGTAACCATCACAACACTCAAAAGACTTCACATGTTGGTGTCAGCAGTGGACAAACTCACTCTCTATACTCAAAAGAAACAGTACAAGCAAGTGGCCGAGCTTATGGAAGCTGTCAATGAATTACTGCAAAGTTTTGAAAAGTATAGAAACAGCATTCCTAAAGTTCAAAACTTGTTTTCTCGATTTGAGAGTGTTAAAAAAACACTGCGAGAACAACTCTTCCAAGATTTTAAAAGTTTGGATGCACACAAGAATTCTGGACGTGAAAATGTACAACAATTACTCTCAGAGGCATGTTTAGCTGTTGATTCTCTTGGTGATGCAGTGCGAACTGAACTCATTTCACAATTTGTTAAATCGAGAGCTCTCCATGTTTACGATATGACGTTCAGAGAAGGCAAGGAGGAAAGCAAATTAGAAAGAATTGCCGATCGTTACAAATGGTTACTCAAAGTGTTAAAAACGTATCAAGAACAATTCGGAGACATTTTCCCAGATTATTGGTGTGTTCCACAGGAAATTACAATAGAATTCAGTTTAATGACTAGAGAAGCCATCGTTAGAATGCTTCAAAATGGTAAAGACCTCTCGGGTAAAACTCTATACTCGGTCATTCTTTCAACAATCAAATTTGAACGTGACATGCAAGAACGATTCTACGATCCAGATGAAGCAGAAATTCTTGTCGACATTCAACAACAAAAGAAACTTTTAGAACAAGAAGAAAAGGCATTGAAAGAGCTATCAATGAAAGTTGAAAAAGGCAGTCCAGAATCTGATGAAATCCTCAAAAAACAAATCAAAATTACTCTCAAACGTCGTGAACTTGAAAAACAAGAGCAAGAATTTACAAAAACTTCTAGTTTGGATTCTCTTCTGAAAGGAGGCGCAGAAGGAGCTATTGCAGCAGAAAAACAAAAAAAGAAACCAAAATTCAAGTTTAATTTAATTGGTTTTATCAGCAGCTGTTTTGAAGAATACATGAATGTCTACATTGAATATGAGGAAGAATCTATGAGAGAAACACTTGCTAAAATTATTCAAAAAGAAACTTGGGACATGAATAGTGAATATAGCAGCTCTCAAGATCTCTTCATGTACATTGTGGAGTCTATGAAATCATGCAGTGCACTTTCCAAGAAGAGAACTCTATTTGAATTGGTAGAAAAAGTGTTCAAGAAATATCTCAACAATTATGCTGACATTTTGATGCACAAATTACCCAAGATACAATCCATTGCACAGCCAACAACTGTTGCCACCACTGGAGCATCGACTACCTCTGGTACTACAGCATCGCAAGGTGCTTCCTCATTGATGAGTAGATTGGGTATGGGAAATATCTTGAATACCAATGAAATAGTTACAACGGATAAGAAGGCCAAGCTCACCGAGAAGGAGGAAATGCTTGTTTTCTATATCATCAATAGCGCTGACTATTGTCAGCAAAATATTGAAATGGTTGAGGAAGAGTTGAGAGAGACACTTCAAGAACCATACTGTGACCAAGTGGATTTATCAGATGAACAAGGCAAATTTTACCTTCTTCTCAAGAGTGGTGTTGAGGTACTTGTAAATAACCTTATGAATGTCATGGAGAAACAATTTACAGAAATGTTATCCATTTCATGGGCTCATGTGGACACTGTGGGAGATCAATCCAATCACATTTCTGTAATTATGCAAACTCTCAAAGATGCCATTCCATTCTTGGCCAGATTCCTCCCAACTACACACTTCAAATTCTTTTGTGATAACTTTATTCTGTCCTTCATGTCCACATTGACTTCATGCATTTACAAGTGTAAAAAATTCTCACCCATGGGAGCCCAACAAATGCTGTACGATGTAAGCTGCTTGACCAAGTTTTGTTTGAGAGAATTAATCATTATTGGAGATCCCAATCGGTTTGATAAGGACGATGTTGCTAGCTTCTCAAAGAAGGTTGACATCAAGGCTCAAAAGATTGAATGTATTTTACGTACCATTTTGCAACCCAATGATTTTTTGGTAGGCACTTATTTACAATATGCAGGATCTGATCACAGTGTTGCTGAGCTCACAAAGATTTTAGAATTGAAAGACTTGCAAAAGAATGAAAAGCAACAAATACTTGAAAATTATCAGAAGGAGGTTAAGAAGCGACAACAAGGGTCACAACAAGAACAAAACAATTCCACATCATCCTCTTCCACCACCGCCACTAGCGGTACTCCTGGAACAACCTCTTTGACCATTGGAACTGCTACAAAGAAGATGGAGCAAGTGGTCTCTTCTAGTATGAGCTTTATTAAGAAATTCAACCTTAACAATTAAATGAATTTCTATGAATGAAATGAATCAAAGATTCTTTTTGCTGGCTTAATCAAAAAATAAACGCAACATGTCTGATTGGACTCCCATTTCCCAAGATCAAAGATTGAAAAAGAAGATACTTACTCCAGCTCGCTCGGATGAGCAACCACCAATTGGATCAAAGGTTTCTGTTCATTATACTGGGTATGTACTTGTGGTAGACATGATTCTGATGTGATCATCATCACAATTGTTGTATTATTTTGGTATTTTCATGTGATCATCATCAATCGTCCAGAACATTAACCAATGGCAAAAAGTTTGATTCCTCTCTCGATAGAGGACAACCATTCGTCTTTACTTTGGGCAAAGGAGGTATGTTTTGAGTTTGCAATTCTTTCTGATTGTAATCAATGATTTTCATTGTTATGGCCTGTGATGTGCGATGCTGAATATTTCAACCAAATGAATCATCAACGCTCATCAACTACCCATCATCAACCACCCATAATATGAATTTTGCAGAGGTGATTCGTGGTTGGGATATTGGAGTTAAATCAATGAAAAAGGGTGAAAAGTCATACTTTGAAATTCCTTCAGATTATGCATACGGAAACACTGAAATCCCTGGCCTCATTCCAGCAAATTCAACATTGATGTTTGAAATCGAGCTGTTGTCATGGAAGTAAATAATAATTTATTGTTTTGAAAATATTAATTAGAAAAACTCCAAATACAAAAAAATGTTTCAATTCATTGGTAGAAGAGCCTTGTCGGTCTCACAAACAACACTTTCATCCTTGAACCGTTCTGCTTCATCATCTCTTGCTCTACGTACAATAGGAAACACAAGCCTACGTTCCTATTCCGCATCAACTAGTGTAGATCAGCAGCAGTCCAAAGCACCAACATCGGAGCAAACATCATCCGTTTCTCCCCAAGCAAACTCATCAGAAACAACCCCCAACACAACAACTAATGCAATCAACACTACTACCACAACAGTAGAAAACCCATCGGAAGCAAAACCTCCAAGATATAACCTTGGTTCTGGCAAATCATATAATGGTATTCCAATTCATACTCCACCCAATCAATTCTCAAAGAGAAGTGGCTTCTTTAGTACATTATTCAGATACACAATATACTTTTTCTTGTTCTTTTGGATTTTCAGTGGATATCCAATTCACACAGTGTCTAGCTTTATTTATCGATTAATGCATGGAGAGCCAGAAGAAGAAAAAGACGATCAATAATTGATTCTAGAGAGTGACTCAAATCTAACGAAGGGGTGTTTATAAATTGATTTATAATTTTTGGATAAAATCTCAATGATTTATAATTCATATATGTGGGTAAATGTTATTCCCATTCATCAATGAGGGGCAAAGTTAGTTTGCAAAGATCCACTGTCCTAAAGTTGTGGAATTTGTCGAATTGAAATGGATCAAGTTGATAAACAATACACTTCATGTCACAAAATTCTCATAAAATCAACCACCAATTCTTCTTTCTCTTTGCTAACTGTGAAATGTTGGTTCTCTGTTGTGAAAATCCACACAGTAAATTTGAGCTATCCATCAGAATGGGAGTCCGAGTCGCCATCTGACACACTTCTTGAAAATAAGGCAACCCACGTACATAGAGAACAAGCACAACAAATTGACCCAAAAACTGCTAAGAACACTCCAAACATGTAATATCTCTCGTACAACTCGGATGACGGTTCAACAATGGATACCTATGAATTCCAAAAGGAGGTTCAAAAATTATTGACATGTTAAATTATATTTCAGATAGAATACGTGTTAAATGATGTGAAAATGTTACAATACAACTTGGGTGTGACTAACAAGCGTTACTAAAATTTTAAGATGACCTACCATAGTTTCATTCTTATTGGAATAACACAATACAGTATCATTCACTTTCAGAGAACGAAAAGGTTCAATGGTAATGTCATACGCTGGTGTAGTCATTAAGCTTTTATATGTTCCTGTCATTCCTGCATGAGTTGAAAACGAAGAAGCTGCTTCATCCTGGTCACGAATTCTAGAACTTTCATGCAACAAGCTCATAACTTTGTTGTTCTGGTGTTCCACAATTACTTGCTCCTCATTTAAATGTTGCCAATGCATTCCACTCATCACTCGATCACTTCTCCTCCTCTCCTCATTTCTACTTTGAAACTTTCGAGTTTGATTAAATCCCACTCGAAAATAACACACTCGTGTATACTTGATCACAAAACAATTCTGCCAAATGGCTTCAATTCGACAGCCACCAGGAATTTCCACAGTAATTGCATTTACATCAACAATTGAAGTGGGTCCATCACGAATATAACCAAAATATAATCCACACAAGACGAGCATGGGTATTCCAATCGATGCAAAGAAAATCATTCCTGCAAAACAAAAGATCACCTTGTTTCTAAATTCCGTTTTCGATGGTGTGGTATGTTGATATAAAGTATTCGGAAAGAGTAACGTAAAGGAAGAATATTGAGAGGATCGATGACTGGAGTAGTTTGCCTCTTCTTCTTCATTATTGGAATCATTCCTCTGATGATGATCATCATGAGAAGAAATTAAATCTATATTTGTATTTTGATGATGATGACCCGATGATGAGCCTTCCTCTCGCACCCGAACACTAAATCTCACTCGTCGTGAACCACCACCTGATCTCGTCCTTCCAATGGATTCTTCATGATGATGATTATTGTCTGATGATGAAGGTGTTTGTGGATGATCCAAAGGATGATGAACATGTTGATCGTTATTGGTAGTAGGAGTAGTTTGAGTTTGAGCGGTGTTGAGAATCATAGAATTTGCTAATTCCGATGGATTAAAGGCACCACTTCCGAAAAACATTTTTTTGAGTTGAATTGGATTCTGGTTGTTCAGAGAGGATTGTGCTGCGTTTTGAATTTGGGATCGTTTTGATAAATACCCAAATGACATGCAATAGTTCAAAACGGTACTGCTTGACAAGATGATGTCACTTGTCCAACACATTAAAAAAAACATGCTTCAGAATACCAACTCTTATGCGCAACAAGAAGAAGTCTCTCTTGAAGAAGAATTCTTGTCTGCTTCTTTCAAAGTGATTGTCCGCTTGGAATTCTCATCTTCTCTTCCTTCCGAAAAAGTAATTCTCAAATTGAAACCAAACACTTCCTATCAAACATTGGTCCAAGAATTATTCAATGTTTTTCATCAAATTCCATCCTCTTCCTATTTCCAAATCAAATATTTCGATGAAGATGCTGAGAGTGAAGTGTGCATTCGAAATGATGAACAAGTTTCATGTTTTCTCGAACAATACAAAGATCCGAATGTACTGAAAGAACACAAACAACTTGTATTTTGTATTTTCGATTCGTCAACAACGAACTTTCCGTTACCAATCAATGATCTGCCAGTAACAAGACAGAACTCTCTACATCCTTTGCATGGAATTCCATCTCAGAATTCGATTTCAGAATTCCCAAATTCGAATCCTCATTCATCTAGCAACGTGATTACCTCTCAAGATCTTGAGCTGGTAAAAAAGAAATTCATTCAAAGAGGTTGTGTCTCTCACAAGATCATTACACAAGAGAGTTCAGTAGATGGGCCTTCATTCGTTGAATTTCTGTGCATCCATTCGCAAGGTGCCTCTCCTAATTGGCCCAATGAAAGACTTGTGAAAGTATTGAAATTAGAAAATGTCGACAAGTCCAATCAAATTATGAAAGAGCTTAAAAATTTGAAAAGTCAATTGTATCAACAACAGCCGCTTAACCGATCCATTGTTAGCATCATGGATGTCTTTCGGGTAGGCAATGAAGATTCAAGATTGGTGGCCATTGAAATGGAATATTTGAAACATAATTTATGGAGCAAAGTTATTCAAAAACGAATGCTATTGACTGAGAAAATGTTGTTTGATATCGTAAAGCAAACGTGTCAAGCATTGGAATTTTTGGATCAACAATGCATTCAAAGGTAAGTCTTTCATGACAGATGAATATATTCACAAGTGAACTTGTTTGTTCGTTGCAATGAAATTTAGAGAAATTAATCCCCATAACATGTATTTACGGAGCTTGGATTTTAGTGACGAAACATTGAACATAGCTATTGTTCCTAAGGGAAATTTGAGTGAAAATTGCTTGGTAGCAAACATCTCCAGAGAGAAGCAGTATTATCAAGCACCAGAAAATCTTACTACCAACAAACATCACAATAGTTTGGCAAGTGACATTTTCTCACTGGGTGCCGTTTTATATCAACTCATAACCTTAGACATGGAAACATTGTTACCACCAGCTGTCAACTCTCTTAGTTCAACACATAACATTCAAGAGATCATCAAAATTCAATCCAAAATTCCCTACTCTAACTCACTATATTCTCTCATTTCACACATGTTAACAGAATCTCCTCAAGAACGAATAAGCATGACACAACTTGTTTCAGATTTTCCAAACACTCCAAACGCAGACATGTACTATACCATTGGTTGTCATTTCTTCTCACTCAAACATTACACCCATGCCAAAACTTGTTTCGTCAAAGCTGCTAACCATGGACATGTTCTTGCTTTAAACAGACTTGGAGTTTTATATTGTGAGGGACTGGGAGTTGCACAACAGTTCAGAACAGCCCTTTTGTATTTCCAAAAAGCAGCTTCCAAAGGAAATGCAAAAGCACAATTCAATGTTGGATTGTGTTACGAAACAGGACGTGGTGTGCTGGGAAGAGAATGTGATTATCAAAACGCAGAGAAGTATTATTTGGCAGCTGCACAACAAAATCATGTCCAAGCTCAAGTGAATCTTGGATTATTATATTTGGAAAACAAATTGAGTTGCAACAATTCTAAATTCAATGCTCACTATTGGTTGAAGAAAGCAGCGACTCAACATCAAAATCTCATAGCTCAACATGAGATTGGTTTCATGTACTTTAAAGACCACTATTACTCAAAAGCTTTGAAATGGCTGACTCGCTCTGCTCTTCAAGGATATGCCAAGGCACAAAATGATTTAGGTCTCATGTATGCTCTAGGTAAAGGAGTGGACAAGGATTTCACACAAGCGTTTGAATGGTTTGAAAAGGCAGCTAATCAAAACTTTGCCGTAGCTCAATATAATTTAGGAGTCATGTATGAGAAGGGAGATGGAGTTCAACAAGATGAAACTCAAGCACGGAAGTGGTATCGAAAAGCAGCTCAACAAGATCATAAAGGAGCGTTTCGCAAGTTGGGAGGTTTGGATATTAATATATGGACTGATGGAGTGAAGAAAGCGCTTTTACATGGTCAATTGTTAAGTATATTTATTTGTACACCTATTTTCAATGAATCGAGTTATCAGGCATGTCGAGACTGATCATGATTGGGTAGTGTCAATAAAACCTTAGATGGCAAGATGTCAGTTGTCCACTTTGACAAACACATCAAAAAAAAACACATGCTTCAAGACACCAATTTCATCCAGTTGTCGGAAGAGGACACCACCCACATCTCTTCAGCGCCACAACAAGAAGAAGTCTCTCTTGAAGAAGAATTCTTGTCTTCTTCTTCTTTCAAAGTGATTGTCCGCTTGGAATTCTCATCTTCTCTTCCTTCCGAAAAAGTAATTCTCAAATTGAAACCAAACACTTCCTATCAAACATTGGTCCAAGAATTATTCAATGTTTTTCATCAAATTCCATCCTCTTCCTATTTCCAAATCAAATATTTCGATGAAGATGCTGAGAGTGAAGTGTGCATTCGAAATGATGAACAAGTTTCATGTTTTCTCGAACAATACAAAGATCCGAATGTACTGAAAGAACACAAACAACTTGTGTTTTGTATTTTCCATCAAGCTGCAACCACTACCACTACTACGACATTGAGACCGAACGTTGTACGAGCAACTCCTGCATTCATTACTATTCCTCATGATCCAACGCAATCTCAGACCACTTCTGTGATGATTACTTCCCAAAATCTCGAAATGGTAAAAACAGAATTCTTTCGAAAAGGTTGTGTCTCGTTGAATCAAATGACTACACCACAGGAACATAGACAACAACAAGAGGGACGTTCAAGAGCTGGAGCTACATATGACATGGTAGAGTTATTGTGTGTCTTTTCGAGAGGAGACAGCTCCACATCTACTTCGAATGCACGACAACAAAAAAGACGAGGAAAATTATTGAAATTTCAAAATTCAGCAACGGCCAATCAATTGCTAAAAGATGTTGAGACTTTGAGAAATCAATTAAGTCAATATCATCCACAACAGAATGCAAGTCCAATTGTCAGAATCAGGAATGCTGTTCCAGTGGGTGGCGAAGATTCGAGATTGGTGGTCATTGAAATGGAATATTTGAAACATAATTTATGGAACAAAGTTATTCAAAAACGAATTATTTGGCCAGAGAAAATGATATTTGATATTGTAAAGCAAACATGTCAAGCTTTGGAATTTTTGGATCAACAATGCATTCAACGGTAAGGAATACTACTTTAAGGAATGATTACGAAATGACTTTTCTTTTTTGAAATTTCCAGAGAAATTAATACATACAATATTTATTTACGTAGTTTTGATATTCAGAATGAAACAGTTGAAATTGCCATCGTTCCCAAGATCAATTCAACCATTTGCCCAGATTGTTTGGAAGAGTATCATTCTATTAGAGAGAAACAAAGTTATCAAGCTCCAGAAATGCTTATCCCTTTAGAACAATCCGAAAATCGTATAGAAAGTTGCACTTTTGCGTTGGGGGTTGTTTTATATCAAATCTTGACATTTGACACGGAAACATCATGGCCAACTCTTGTTCAAGAGCTGAATTCAGCTTCCACGATTCAAGAATACATCAAATCGAGAACAAAAATTCCATATTCTGATTCATTGCTGAACTTGGTTTCTGGAATGATAGCTCACGAAAGACCGTCCATTCCACAACTGTTAGAACTCGTTTCAAACATTACTTCAACACAAAATGCAGATGTATATTTTGAAATTGCCAATCAATGCATGTCTGTCAAAGATTATTCCAATGCCAAACGATATTTCAACAAGTCAGCTCAACATGGAAACGTGGGTGCTCTCTTGAAACTTGGAATGATGTACGAAAAAGGCACAGGTGTTGCTCAAAACTTCAAAACAGCAATGGAATTATTCAAGCAAGCAGCAGATCAAGGAAATGCAAAAGCTCAATTTAAAGTAGGTACATGCTACGAAAATGGTCATGGATCAGAGCATGGCATTGATTATAGAATGGCAAAAAAATATTATTTGAAAGCAGCACAACAAAATTATGTCAAGGCTCAACTCAATCTCGGATTACTGTATTGGCAGAACAAATTGAAGAGCAGAACTAGAAAAGACAAAGCTTATTATTGGTTTAAAGCAGCGAGAGAACATCCATATGCACAATATAACCTTGGAGGCATGTTCTATCGAGATCAATATTATTCAAAAGCAGTGAAATGTTTTCTCCGGTCTGCAAAACAAGGTTGTAAGGAAGCTCAAAATAATTTGGGACTCATGTATCTCAACGGAACTGGTGTGAAAAAAGATTTCACACAAGCATTCGAATGGTTAGAAAAGGCAGCCCATCAAGGTTGTCCAACTGCCCAATTCAACTTGGGCCTCTTGTATGAGAAAGGAGATGGAGTTCAACAAGATTTAAAACAAGCCAATGAGTGGTATCAAAAAGCAGCTCAGCACAACAATGCTCAACATCTTCCATACGGAGATGATATGTTGCATGGGCTTGCCAATACCGTCAAGACCTCACTATTGCGTGGTTTTAATACCGTACGGAATTGGTGCTTTTCATGTTTGGAAGTAAGGGACATCTAATGTCTTCTAAAGAAGATAAAAATCAAGTGATCTACCTTTGTTTATATGGTAACATGGGGTTTTCTTCTTTTCACGTGGTTATCTCTATTGGCAGAGAAAGTTACATGGGAGAGAGGTGTTTACTTACTTTCATGTTGTTTAGAATACCAATTGTCGTCGAGGTCAATACTTTCCATTTCTCTTCGAAAGACACCAAAAAAAATGTCTTCGTCTCATCAACAACACCACCCGCAGCAACATCAGCAACAACACCACCAACATCCAAATTCTCACTTGTCCATATTTCGGAGGCAACATGCTAGAGAATTTCATCAAGACCATTTTTCGAGTAGTGATGGGATGGCTAGTCCAATGAGTCAGTCATCGGATTTGGATGAGGAAGGAATATCGGATCAACATTCAGGTTCCGATGTGGTTGTAGATCATGATAGGCGTTATGAAGAAGAAGAAGAGGATGATGATGATGAGGAATATCATGATGGACTCGACGAAAATGATCAAATACAGGACTCGTCTTCTCTCGTTGTGAATATTGCTCATAAAAGCATGAACGTTGATGATGAAATTGATATGGATCCAGAAAAATCAGCCCTCTCACTTCCAGATAATGACTCCCTGATCATTTCTACTACTTTTAATTCAGAGACACCACCATTAAAAAAGCAAGCTAGAAAAAGCCCTGCAGTCGTTGTGGACGATCACGTGTTAGGAGAAACTCCCTTCTTTCAGGAACATATTTATTACGACGAAGATGAAAAGGAGCCGATTGAAAAAGTGTCAAACTGTTGTCCATGCATTTGTGAATCGTTACCAAGAGGTATGCGCTCAAGAATGGAATATTGTGGAAAGAAATTGTGTGCTCCAAGAATTTTGGTGAGCATGTCAACGCTCGTTTTTTCTGTGAGTGTTGGAATCATGTTGTTATTGAGCTGTGGAATTTTTATAGGAATGAAATTAATTGACTATCCGAAAATGAATTTAGATCCCAATTCATTATCATACATTCATAGAAATTGTTGCATTGTGGAAAGTGTTTTTGAGGATTTTTCACAACAAGAGATTATTCACTATGAAATGACAGTGAAATTTCCAGTGTTGGGCTTTCTAAATATGTCTCTTGAGGAATCTGCGCAAAGAGGTTATAATTTAAAATGTGAATTAAATTCACATTCTATATTGCGAGTCATGAAACATGTTCGATATTCAGGACCCAGAGTATTTTATAACCATTCGATCGTAGATTGTTTTACGAATAGAGCAGAAACAGAACTAACGTTATTGGAACCATACAGTGCCATGTATCAACTGTTTCAAACGATTGGAATTTTTTCAGGTATTATGGCCTTATGCATGTTTTGCTTTGGTTTTTGTGGTTTTGTGTCATGCTGTTTTGTGTTACGAAAGAAGAGAAGGAAAAAGAACAGTAGTACTTCTACTTTTCGACAACTTTGCTGTCTCTGTTGGAAATAAAGACGATTTACAAGTCTGTGGAGATACAGAACAACTTCATAAAATTTTCCAATTGTGCATTGAAGCGAGAACAATCGATTAATATGATTGCACAAAAAATGTCTGAACAACAACGCGTGGCAGAGGAACAGCCCCATCACAGCAGTTGCTTATCGTGCCCACGATTACATAGGAAATGTTCAAAATCGTTACCTTCGTGCTTGTATTGCATCAAGAGAGGCTTTAAATGTGTGTATGATGATGGACATAAGAAGAGAAGCAGCAACAACAACAATGCAACACCACTGATTTTTGTAACCGATCATTTGACGTTTCATCAATCGGTGGATCAACAACATGTCCAAACTGAAAAAGTATCAATGATTCATCAATCGAAATTTGTCCCGAGCACAATGAGAAATTATCGTCAGCATCCATATTCAAATTTATTATCACCTTGCAACAAGAATGATGATCATGTGATGAATCAAAAAAAAATGACAGCCTCACCAACTGGAAACAGTATGGTACAACATCAATTGAATGTTCGATTTACTGCATCACAAGCACTAGATATTTATTATAACACTATATCATTGGGGTTTCCAATGTACGAAAGGCAGAGATTGGAGCAAGCTCTTGAGTTTCAACTTGAAACATGTTTTATTGAAGATCAAACATTTTCTGTGACTTGTGAACTGGAGAAAGATGTTGCTGTTTTGCAAACATTGCAAGCAGTCTGTTTACAACAATTGGGAATGCGTGAAATTTCAGATCAGTTATTCATGGTTGGAAAGCAAATTATTGGAAAGTATTATGATGAAGTGGATTCCATTGGAGTTGTAGTTGCTATGAAATTTATCGCAGAGTATTTACTTGGAAATGGAGAACAAACAAAATCACGAGCCATGTACTCGACCGTGCGGGCAAAATTAGAACCATTAATGATGGAATGTAGACAACATGCTTCTACATGGTTTTCATCGACTTGTGTTGAAAATAATGCAACCTCCTACAACCAATGGCATGACATTAAGCCGCAATTTTTTACTGCATATATCATTGAATCTCAAATTCGTCTGGATGACCTCTATTTTTTGGAAGACATGTGTCCAGATACGTTTATATTTGATGAATTTACAAGTCTTGGAAATGGAAGAATTTCCCTTGCCAAGATCCATGCAACCTCTTGTAGAGATATGTCATTCGAATTGTATCATGAACTAATGATGATCCTTCAAACCTTTGTTTCATTCTCTGATGTTATTATGGGCATGAGGAATCAAAAACATTCCTTGTTGTACGTGGTAGCTTCTATGGTTGCGAAACAGCTTCATTTGGAAATTTTAACGAATTGTAAAGTGAAAAACGAGAAAGAAATATTACGAGTGGCGAGAGAAACGATTGAGCTCACGAAACATCAGTTTTTTAGCATGTTGCCATGCTACGCTACGAAAGCAGTTGTGTTGGCCTGTTCATTGAGGGTTCAATATTTTCCTCAACTTGTTCGTACTGATAATCTACAAGATGACTTGAATGCTTTAAAATTGCTTTCGACACGATATAGACTCATTCACAACGAATGCAGTCAGTTAATCAAAACGATTGAAGCTCTAATAATTTTTCAGCACCAACAACAACAACATGCATCCAGTAGCCATTCAGAGCTTGTGAATTTTCTTTCTTTCAGCTACCATGACATTGGAGCTGCATTTGATGCCAACCTAATTTTATCATCAACAACAATTCAAGATGATTCAAGAAGTGACCATCCAGAATATGACAGTGCAATTTCTCTGGAAACTTCTAATTTTTCCAAGGCACTTGCAACGTTTTCTCGATACAAGGACCAGATCAAGCAATTCGCTCATGGTCTCGAACAATTAGAAATCGTTCTTGAGGGATTTTCCGAACAAACACGCATTCGAAATGCTCAATCAGATTCCACCAATGACCAGTTGGAAGATTTAAAACAAGCAGAAATTAATTTAGTGAACAGTCTTATTCAAGTGGCCAAACGCAATGGTGATGTGAAGGGATTGTTAGAAGTCGAAATTTTGAAAAAGCAAGATCTTTTTATGGGGAATGTTCAGAATCATTCTCAACTTTGATGATTTTAAATGATCAATTACATTCATGACATTTCAAACGTGTCGGTTGAAGAAATGGAACATTTTTCAACGAGTTTTCATCTGTATTGTGATTACTGTAAAGAATGGATACAAAAGGAGTGTATATTAATATGACACAGTTCAATATTTTTGTGAATCAAACAACAAATGAAATTGTTGGTTTAATGCGATTTTTTTCAGTTTGCATGAAAAAAATGGGAAAGCGCAAAGCCTTGGATTCTGTTGCTGGCTCAAAATTGCCTCCTCAAGGTGCAAAAGAGAAACAATCAAAAAAGCTGAAATTTTCAAAAATGATGAACGCACAACAAGAGCATGATGAGTTCCGAACGAACGCTGTAACATGTCTGTTAGTGGATGACCCTTTGATGGGGGACCGGAATTTGTTTGAAATGTTTAAAAACAATATCAATAGAAAACACATCACTGTGGCCAATACTATCTACGAACGTTCGGCCATACCTGACAGTAGAAAGGTGCTGGCCGATGCTACTTTGAGTTGTTTGGAAATGGTTACACTACTCGATCCAATTATGGATGAAAACAGCACTGATGGAAAATGCTCTAGTTTGCTGTTGACCAGTGATCGAGAGAACAAGCGATTTTTAGGAATCCATATTGATGATGACGAGTGCAAAAAAGTCTTAGAAATTATCACTATTCCTCATGCTCCAACGTTATTTTGTGTGTACAATAGTGCAACTGTGGACAAGACATGTTCTTCGCTTCTCCAATTTATCATTTTCGCATCTTCAAAACCATTTGTGGCTATGATACCTCTTAATCAACCATCTCATTCATCCGTTCGCAACAAAGTTATATGGAAAACAGAAACAATGAGTACAGTCAACTGCATGGCTGTCTCTCATCAACGAAAGCTCTTATTTCTACGTCAATCACTGTCATCAAGAATAGATATCATGAACGCAGATACCGCAGAAAGGCTTATGGTTTTTCAAATATTTCCTCACTTTCCACCAAAATTTTCACATTTCGTTTGGGACGAGGAAAAGGACCAATTATTATTGAATGAATATGATGCTTTAGCAATACTGAAGTTTTCTTCCCCAACAAACACTACCAGTAACAAAATGGGCCCTCTCACTGGCCAAGTGACAATTCATACACTGCCAGATTGCCCAATAATTACACCTGGAGCAAGAATAATGCCTATCAATATGAATGGTGTATATGTTTTACTTCTTCCTTGTGGAAAGGGCATTCAAGTTTATAACTTACAAACATGGGAACACATAACTACCCTTTCCATACAGGGAGAAAGTTTGTGCTTGAGACCTATGAATGATGATGATTACTTTCGTCAATTCGTAATTACTGATTTCACAAAAACTAATCATATTCGTAGCGAAAGTGTTCGATTATCCTTAAACAACATTTGCTTTCCTTTTAATGATACTATTTACAACATTGTAAAAAAGTTGAATGGAAAATTACCAGCTGTGATTGAAACTACAAAAGACGTAAAAGGGAGATCGATTCGTTTGCCGTATTGTATTGCAACATTTTTAGGAATTATATGGGAACAAGAAACAGATTTTCATGTAGATATGTCAGACTGGAGACCAGCTGATGACTATGCTGTTTTATTTCCAAACTCATTGCCAAATGAAGATGGTGATAGAGGTATACAGATTTGCGAATGGCTTGATAATAACTCGGATTCATTGTTAATTATTGAGGGTGTTAGTGATGTGGTGTGCGTAAAATTGAGCGAAGTTTTTGAGTATGAGTTGTTTACGCGAGGTTGTGAAGGTGATTTTCCATTATATATAATTGAAGAAGATGAAGGTACAACAGTTAAAACTACATTTAGAACGCTACTTGAAAGAATTTCTGTAGTTAAAGCAGTCTCAACAACAATACAAAACAAAGAAGTTCAATTTGACCTGAATTTTGATAACATTTTGAAAGAATTTATCAAAACTGGATCAAATTATTACAACCCTTCTTCAGGAGAGCTTAGAAAGGATGTTTTAACAGAATGTTATGCCAAACTTTGCAAAAATGAACCCCCTCCAACGACATCACATTGTTTTGGCATTTCTTGTGAGCAAATGTTAGCATTGATTTTTACATTAGGTGACAGAGACTCTTTTATACCTACGAGCAGCTTCCAAATTTACAACGAGTTTGTAGATGATAGAAAAATTGACGAAAAACGATGTAGGCGTCCCTTTAACAATTATGTCGTTTGGAATGGCATTCAACACGACCAGAGAGATGTATTGGTTTTATATTATTATTTGAGCATTGTGCCTGATGCAACAACTAAATTGAAGCCTTATCAAAAAGGAATATCTAGACACTGATCATTAAGCTGCCAACACCACATCCAAGTCGTTCTTATCAACACTCAATCGAATAGGTTTCATGAGACCGAGAAGTATCAACTGTCGGTAGTACCAATTCCATAGACATTGCTTCATTTGATAAATAGCCAATAGTGTCTCAAAATAAATTTGATCTGCTTTTTCCAAAGATTTTTGCTTCAAGTATCTCCAAAGAGAAAAACTTGAAGAGTTGGAGGCGAGGACTGCAATTTCTTTGTGCTCCTTATTATAAATACCAACCGTAGCCACTCTTGCGTAAATGACATATCTGTTCACTGGAACTCCCATCGATTGATTGACATATCTTAGTAAATTATTTGTTCTCATAATTAATAACATTTCTGATGGCATGTTACGAATCATTTGTTGAAATTTGTCCATTCTATGTTCAATAATTCCTTTAAAAAAACGCTCAAATTCTGCTTTCGTTCCATGAGTAAATAGTCCAACACCGGTCTTGTCATCATAGCCTCTCATCAAAATGATGGAAGCATAAAGTTGATAATCCTCAATTCCAAGATCTTGACAGTATGTTTTCACAAAAACATTATCGTTCAACACCAATGCTCTCCAAAACTTGGCAAAATTAATCGTAAAATCATGAGAAAGGTGCTGATAAAGTCCATGATCTAAAAGTACAACCTGAACTCTATTCTTGTGCGAAGGATGTGCTCGAATGAGAATATTTCCAGGATGTGGATCCGTGTGTAGGAATGAATGCAAGAAAATCATTTTAGCAAATACATGAAAGGTGATAGAAGCGGCTTCTGTGATTCCACGTTCACCAAAGCGTTGTCTCAAAGCTTCAGTGTTACTTATTTTCACACCATTAATAAACTCCATGGTGAGAAGGCGTTTTGATGATAATGAGGAAATTACTTTTGGAATGTAAAGCTGTTGTTTCATACCTTCTTCTTCTCGAGCAAACAATAAAGTAATCTTCTCAGCATTATGTTTCTCAATTCTAAAATCCAATTCTTGATTTAGTGTCTCGTCCAACATGGAACCCATCCATGAAATATTATAGTGTGGAAAGAAGAAGTGAATGATGGATAAGGCAACCCCTTTTGCTATCATGTCGCCCTTGTAATAGTATGAAATGGATGGGTACTGAACTTTGACAGCAACTTCAGCACCATCTAAACTAGTTCCCTCCAATTCAGAAACGGCTCCTTTCCGAAGTTTGGCTCTGTGAACTTGAGCTAAACTAGCAGCTGCAATTGGATGTGCTTCGAAATGTTCAAATAGTTCATCAAAACTCTTGCCACAACTCAACAATTCTTCGTCATGAAACATTAATTTGATTTCTTCCATTGTTGCTTCACAAGGAACCTGATCTTGCAATACTTTCAGAGTGTCAGTCCAAGCATCAGGAAGAAAATTGGTCATTGAACTCATGTATTGTCCAATTTTCACAAAGATGCCACCCAATTCAATAAAGAGTGATAAAAACTTTTCAGCGTTTCTCTTGTGTGTTTGATAAATGATGGATGTTGTTTCATCGTTGGTTTCTATTGGAAATGAGGTGGTATTTCCGTCCACGCTCGAATTTGTGTGATATATGTTTTTTTCATTCTCATTCGTATTTACAAGCATTGCCAGTCGTTGTTCATCTTTGGTCACTTGTTCCTTCCATTCCTTTGAATTGTAATGCTTGTAATAGTCCCATAAACAAGATACTCCTACACTAGCAACCCGTGAGAAACGATACAATCCTTCTGCAAGTTGAACAACGATCGCCAAATAATGAAATAGTAAATATTCTAATTGTTGAGTGAGAGAAAATTGGTCTGAATGAAACAATACATCGGAAATATTGGTTTGAGAATAGTGCAGTAAAAAGTTTCGTATTCTTGGTAGATACGGCCTTATGTGTGGATGTAATGTTTTGTAAATCTCTGATTTCACTTCCGTGTTGATTAAGACAAGGATGGAAATGGTAAGGATCAAGGATTTGAACCAAAATTTTGAATTTGCTGACTTGGACTTGTTGGTGGTATCATCATTATTCGTAGATTGATTCTTTTGTTTCATTTCGGAATCTGTTAATCTCGTGTTCGTCGTCAAAATATTATTCCTAGCTTTTAAAGAGTTATTGACCTGATCATTGTCTGTAGCAAATTTCCTGATCTGGCAGTGACTGTTGTTCCATAATAACGTCCTCCGACTAGTATTGGCATGGAGCATGCTTTCATCAAGCCTAATGAACCTACAAGTCTTTGAATATTGTTGAAAAGGAGAGTCATTTCTTTGAAGAGCTTCTCCTCTCCGACACGACCATAACCCTTTTCTGAAAGCACCAAGTTGTTTCATTTTTCAAAGCACTTGAAGCGCTCGACAAACTCTCTGTACTTGAAATGCCATGATTTTGCAACAAAACTTCAAGTACAGATGATAGTGGTACCAACTTTGAATTTCAAGTATGATGATGAAAACATTCGTATGTGTACGTACGGATGAATACTCGAATAATAATAGTCGTGTAATTAAATTGAGCAATTGGTTGGCAGCTACCAAATTGTAATTAAATTCCCACATCATCCTATACACCCGAGTAACCAATCAATATTTTCCTTCACCATTGACCATTAGCTTACAACAACGATCCTTGTTGTGTTTTCTATTAAAATGGCAATTTCCTTTTTTTTCTATTTTCTTAATGCGAGCAATAGATAACACGGAATGCTATATCTCAGCTTAGAATTAACATTTAAGATTCATGCGCAACGTGCAAACACGCATCTCTTCAGCGGATGATTGCTCTACACTCGCTTGCTGGTCAATGTTTTTTCATTACACACACGCACTCCACACTCTAAAAGTCACTCAACATCGTTATCATTCATGCATTCACATAAAATCTCGCATTATCATTGGTAACATTAAGACGTTTTAAGCCATACTTTCAGGCTGTTGCAGCCGTCTTCAAACAAGCCAAATCCAAGGCAAAAAAATTCACACAACAACCAACATTGAAACTTGGAGCATTGCGTGAATACATCACAACAACTACTCGAATACATAACACTACCAGCATTTAACCCACCATCAGTTCTCACTCACACAGTAAGCATTCACGACGCACTTCATACCAATCCATCAAACATTCTTCTCTCTGAAACCACAACCTTTCGCTGATCAATCAACACCTCTCGCCATGAATCCCATTCAAGCAACATCTTTAAAGTTTCCACAAGAAACAACTCCCAACAACACTATGGAAAAGTCGCCCAGTGATCATCACTCGTCAACACAACCACAGGTATTTAACATTGCGACCAATTCGTATGTGTTTAGTAACGGTCATCAACAAGGTGATTCCATGTTAGTCTCCTCTCCACCTCCATCTTGCTCGTCATCGTCCTCGCAACCACCTGGCTTTACGTTTGTAGACATGACAAGAGATGTTGCCTTCAAGATCAAGTACGAAGGACACAAGTGCCTTAAAGTGAATAAGCAATTCAGAAATAATGAAACCTTTCAGAACAACTTTTTCATTTTCAAGAGTGGAAATGAGCAAACACCAAATGGTGAAGCCATGCTAATGGATGGTAACAGTGTTGGTGACATGATGATTACTGAAAATAGTCAAGATGCCATCACAACACCACACTCGTCTGGAAACCATCATAGTTTCGAAACTGTGATGAAACCGATCGATTTCACTCATTGCAATCCCTCTACTAACAGTATGTCTTCTCCAATAAGGCATTCAGGGCCTTCACATCGAGGAAGAAGAGCTTCTGTGTGTAGCATGGAAAATCATTCACACTTGAGTAGTGGCACCACGACTACTCCAACCGTCACTCCAACCACTTCTACAGCTTCCAATTGTTTCTTTCATTTCCAAACTACTCCTATTCATCCTCATGGAAAGAGTCTGGATACAAGCGTTTCATCACAATTAGATTCAAGTCACTCTCCAAATGGAAAAGGTAAAATCGCCAGAGCCACTGCAAGAAGAAGAAAATCAACGATTGGCTTTGTTGATATTTCATCATCGTCGAGTGTCGTTGGAGCAGCTGAGAAACCACCATCATTGTCGTCAACCACTTCCCAAGCGGCACTCCTGAATGAGGTCGAACAGTTGGACATTAATCAAACTGTCCAATCGAAAAAGAAAAAGAAGAGAAGAAATAGTAAGAGTGCACCAGCGGATGAAACCTCTCCAACAGCCACAGCATTGAATTCAGGAACAAGCGCTGCTACAGAAAATAATGGCAAGAAGAAGAGAAAGAGAGGTTCTTCAAGCAATTCAAAGAAGAGAAATTCCAAAAAGAATCATTCTCCAGAGTTAAATGCTGCACAGAATACCACCATGGATCCATCTTTGATGAATGGAGAGGACAGTAACACTGTTTCTGGTCCATTGACCTCAGATTCGTCTCCTCATGCCATACCAGCATTATTGACTCCACCTGATATGAATAGCTTCAATCAATTATTGATTTATGCAGCCTTAAATCAATACTTGCAGCAACAACCTGAGGTTGGTCACGAATTGATCAAACATTTGGCAGTTTTGAATTGTCAACCACTCGCTGGACAAGCAGTGCAAACTCCTCAATCACAACCTTCCTCGAGTAATAACAATAACTCTTATGAATGTGACTTGAACTTTGATGAGATTGACCAGTTGCTCGATGGTTTTCCACAGCTTACCGATCCAAATCCTCCCACAAACACAGACCAATCAACAACTGCTAACGTTAATGATGGACGCCTTCTACTGGCTTCTACAAGTACTACCAACCAGCAACAAGATTTGAACAATACGGATATCACCATGACTGTAGTCGATCCTGTAACTCTTCAGGTACAAAATCATGATCAAGATGGTTCTTCTCAACAGCATACTCTCCTCATGATGCCACAAGACAACACAAATCAGCAAGTTGACGCATCTTCCACCACTCTTGCTGCTTCAGACGACCTTAACGTTTTGGATTCGACACATCAATCAAGTGCTGCAAGTCCACTTACAGGAGAATTTCTACTCGATCCTAACTTTGAATGGAATTGTATGGATAGTGGCAGAGGTGAATTCAATGACACATTTGCTGTTGACGGCAGTAGTAGTCATTCAGGTCTTGCTTCTCATTCAGAAGGAGGATCTTGTGCATCAACACATAACAATACCTCCTCCATGTTGGACGATACATTCGAGAATATGTTGTTGTCTCCATGCTCGGATGTCTCCTCTGGACAATTACCAATCAAAGATCATGATTCTCTCCAAAATTCGTTTTATCCTTTCCAGAATCAAGCAAATTCACCACTATTTGCATCATCAGCAAGTTCTGCTTCCTCTAACAAGCAAGAGCAGTCCCCAGATGTTGCAAGGAGAGCCGAATATTCTGCAGTTTTTAAAGAACATATTGACCAGTAATCTCTCAAATAAATTACTTGTAATGTGTGTTCCTTTTCATAATTGCAAGAAATATGATTAAATATATTCAAATATCAGTCATTAGTCAAATTCGAAATTTTAGCAAACTGTTGACTTCCAACAAATGTCAAATAGGGAGGGCAAATCGCTTCATTATTCGAAACGAACATTTTACCATCTTGCCAATAACCTTGCTTCACAAAACCAGCAACAACTCTGCAATAGAATAGATGATGATTGGGACATGTTCTTTCCAATTCTTTCTCAATGACACAGCATAAATGAGCACAGCATTCCGAAAAGCAGTAAAATGAACCATGTTTTTCAACGTGGTGTGTCACGAGTGAGAGTGGTTTTCGTGGTGAATGATGAGTCTGCTCATGCTTAACGTCATCTAAACAATTGACAAACTTTTCAAACTTGTCAATGGAGCTTCCGCTGCATCCACCAATGGCAAGAACTGTGTCTGCAAGTGCAGTGGTCGGTACGCTGAGAGCAAATTTCATGCTAGGTAGCACTAATGACGCTGAATGTCTTCCAGTGTTCATGGAGCACACAAAATGGCCACTATTATCCACAGGAGTGAGCCAAGTGATGGTCATAATATTCCGTTGATCGTTGAATGAACTTGTCAACAGGCAAACAGGATTTGTATATAAAAGTCTTGAGAGTAAATTTGCAGGAACTACGGAAATAAATTTGTTTTTCTCAGAGTTTCCAATGATTGCCTCATGAAGTAAAGAGTGATCATTAAGAATGTCACATTTTAGAATGAGCTTGGCCTGTCCATCTGTTACAATTTTCAACACAAAAAGCCACGAACCAATAATTACAATCATGTAATTTCCATCCTTTGTTACACAGAAAATGCGTAAATTAGATTCGCTTTCAACCATCGTGTCGATACAGTGTTGAATTCCATTCAGGCATTGCGTCAATTTTCGAGTTTTTTGATGATAGAAAATAAAGTTTTCACGATTTGTAAAATGTAACAGAGCGACATCTTCGAGCTCTAATTTGTAAACGTCTTCGACATGGGAAGTGTTCAATGAAATCACATGAGCAAGCTTGTTTTTGAAATGAGTTACAATTAAATTGTTCATCGTATGGATACATGTTATGGAAATATCTTGTTGAGCAAACTGTTCATCTACAGCCATTTTTTGTAGTGTAATAGCGGTGTCATTTTTGTTGAGCTTAAAAAAGAGTAATGATTGGCTTGAAGTTAAAGTGCATAACATCTGTGATCCATCATGCAAGGCTAAAATTGAAAAATCGAGAACTAATTCTGACGATTCTATATCTGGTAACGGCATGCAAGCTACGAGTTTGTCTAAATTTTTTTCATGCCATATCCATACATGATTATCCGTAGTAATTGCCACAAGGTATTTCTCTGTTACTTTCTTTTTGATGGCCGTTGTAGTAGTGAGAATGTCCAATCCAACTATTGATTTTGTGGGAAGTAAGCTGGTGTCAGGAACTATTTCAATAAGTGTGTTTTCAATCTCAATGTCAGTTGAAGGCAACTGTGGAGTACAAGCATATTGTAAATTAATTTTGAAAGCAATAATTGATGATTTTGCTTTTCCAAATTTTGAAATTACTAATAAAGTAAATGAGTGAATCGTCATCATGGAGGGGAAAGTGGTACCTTCAAATGTATTTTTCCCACTCGAAAACGAATCGTTCGTTTGTCTCTGTTTGTGGTGTCGGGATGAAACATTTTCAAGTACCATCATGCCATCTATTGATGACAATCCTTTCAGAAGTTCAGTGAATTTGAAAATCTTCACCTTGTTATTTTCAATCCGATGATCTGTATGGTGATCATGAGTCAAAAACAATTTGAGAGAGCCATCCCCATATCCGAGAAAAGTGAAAAGTAACCTTCTCAATCCATTCTTTGAAATTATACTTTTATACTCTCCTTCCAAAACCTCACCATGATGGTGTTGTTGTTCGTCATTTGGCACGAACAACTTGGATGATGGTAATAGTGCTGAATGACCGAAACTTGCTCCGAAAGGTCTATACACGATGACGCAAGAAGGATTTGCCTTTTTCATTTTTTTCGTTGCTCTCAAATTTCAAACCATTTCAAGAATTTGAAAAAAACGTTGAATTCCAAAGATCAAACTTGTTGATTTTTGGACCAGGGTCATGCTCCATTCACAGGCAATTCTAGGCATTCAACATCATGGACTAAAGAATGCATGCATTACCAAACGTAAATTCACAAATCCTTTTCTCATCACTTTCCTTTATGTGCTATGCATCAGCCAAGATGATGCTCAACTTTTGTGGAACAAGTCCAAACATGTACTGTTGAATGAAAAGATGTGCAGAGTGTTTGGGTAGCAGTTAGAAAGTTTCAAGGTGATCATCTCAATACAAAAAAACAACAACCTCATTCTTGTCAACTCTTGTGTCAAGTATTTTGAGCATCAGCTCTTCAACAATTGTTGCTCACTGAGACTGTGTTACTCGCTAACGAATCGCGTGCATCAGCAGTTTCTCTTGTGACACTTTTTACCGCCATTATTTTCATAGATTGTAAGATCCCAAACGCAACGTTGAAATTTTCAGCACACAAAACAAAGTCAATATTACAACGAGAGAACAATATTCTTCAATACTGCCATCATCAGTAACATCAATTTCCGTCTCATCGTCAACATTTTCCTCCATTGAGAATGTTTTTCAGAAAGAACAAATCAAGTGGTTCCAATCAAACCACAACTAAATCCAAGTCTTCTACCTCTACCACCAACAAATCAACAACCACCAACACCGCCACGTCTACCTCCACTTCTACCCTAAATTCTCCTCCTTTCCTCGCCACAGAAATGAATTTGGCAGATTCCAACATGTCCACAACGACATCAGAACGGCCAAGCATGGACATTTTTCTGGCTCATCGTCAACAGCACAACAACCAGACCGTAGAATCAAGCACTCAAGATCAACAGAGTAGTCATACTGAAACGAACGTGCCCCGAAATCGTAACTCTCTTCGTCTCTCTATTGGACACTTCTTTAAGGATAAGCTCAACAAGATTCGTCACTCTCTGAATCGAAATTCTAACCTTAATTTTGATGATATTGAAGCAGCTGTGGCTTTGGAACAACTTGGTTCGCCCTCATCTTCCACCACACATGGTTATTATACCGAGAGATGTTCCATGGATACGAGTAGAAGTAATGCCAGTAGAAATCATCATCAGAACCCCAAGCAAAGTGAGAGAGGTCGAAATCGAGCCATCTCAGATGGAGTGCATCCTAAAAAGAGACCCGTCTCGGTCACACTGCAGCAACTTCAAAGTGGAAACTATTCGGGTAGTGGCTTTATATCAGCCAATCCCTATAGCATGTCCTCCTCGTCCTCATCTGGTCGATCATTTCCATCTCCTAGACAATTTCTCAAATCCACTCTCTTCTCGAATAAGGAACAACAAGAATCGAAGGACATTAAGGTTCTCGTACTGGGTGCTACAGCTGTGGGAAAGAGTGCCCTTTGTAGTCAATATCTGAAAGGAATATTTCCATCTCAACATGTTTCCACAGTGGAGGATCAATTCAAAAAGGTGGTTGATATTGATGGTGAAACGACAAGCATTCATATTTTGGACACATGGGGTGATGTTCTCTTGCAAAACGAGTCGTCATTGCAATCGCCTCAAGATGTCTCAAATAGCACAAGCTCGTTACAAAGCTCTCAGAGCAGTACATCCAATTTAGTTGAACACCTCTCAAAACCCTCCAAAGCAATTACCTCAATTGTTGAAAATGCTTCAGCAGCAGAACAGAATCATCCTAATAGTGATTCCTTAAATAATTGCTCATTCAGTAATAATTCATCGAGTTGTAGCAGCTCGCTCGTCTCCACAACAATATTAGGTTCTTCCATGGCAGAGAGTTGCACCTTGACAGATGCATCAAGCAATACAAGCAGCAAGAATATGACCTCGTCGTCTCCTCGAAGAAATAGTTGTGTACAACTCGAAAGGGAGTTGAAAAAGTCTATCATGAATCAAATTTCTTCGTCTTCCAATGGGTCCTTCTTTGCATCCAATGTGGTCATCTTACTCATGTATTCCATTTCAGATTATTCCTCCTTTGAGAAGGTTTTACAAATCTATGAAAATCTCCAACTGTTGGCTGTCGAGTCACATTTGAAAAATTACAATGAAGAGCTTGCTAATAACTCTAAAAAGAAGGGCTCCCTTACTAAACGTTCTCCACGATGTAAATATTATTCCTTCCAGCCCACCATCTTACTTGTGGGTACGAAACGAGATCAAGATCCATCTATTGCACGAAGTAACCTGATTCACCAGCTTACCAATTCGTCCTCTTTCACAGTACCAACAACGTCACAACAAGAACGACGACCATCCATTGTTCAACAACCACCCACCAATAATAACAACAACAACAGTTCAGACATGTATGGCTTCTATTACGGCTTTGGATTAAGCAATGAAGACAAAACTCAATTCATTCACTCTCTTCCAGCACGCATTCCAATCACCAAGTCCAATAAGCGACGACCTTCCATCTATTCACAATACGAGTATGCCATGTGTGGATGTACAGAGACAGAGAGACAAGTCACATTCGAAGAAGGAGAGCAATTAGCAGCTACCATCGGTGAGAATTGCTACTTTATGGAAATTTCAAATCAAAACCCATTGGAAGTGGAACAAGTATTTCTGCAAGCCGTTCGAAAAGTGAGAGAACGCATGACTCAACTCTCCAACTCGGAATTTGCTCGGGCAGCTCGAGCTCAACCCATTTCATACAGAACTCCATTATCGGAATGTGTTTCGGTGTCGTCATCGAGAGCATCCTCTGCAGCCACTCCGTATGATGAGGACACATGGAATGCCCTTAATGCTACGCAACAGCAGCAACCAGTGAGTAGCAGTGGTAATCATAGTCAGCAGCCTATCATCACTCGAAAAGAAGTTCCGAGACTTCTCTCACCCACATCGGACAGCAAAGAAGCGAGAGACGAAAAGCAAAGAAGACGAAGAAAAGATATCAAAGTATTGGAAAATTGTGCTGCATTAACGGATGAATTAATAAATTACATGTAAATAATAATTGTCGTTGCGTAAAGTCAAAGGATATATTTTCAATGAGTATTTCTGTTTCGTCGTCATGATGATCCTGCTGTTACTTACATGAATTTATTGTCAGGGTGAAAAACCTAGAAATTGGATGGGTATCCGATGGATGGTTAAATAATATCATGAAATATATTGTTGATGGAATGGTTATTAATTGATAAAAGCAGCGCTCAATATATTGTTATTTCTGCACAATGTGTAGAAAATTATTTTAAATCATATTAATCATGATGATGATAATTATTCTTCATCTAAATGAGTACTTTTGTGTTCTTTCAACTTCTTTCTTTCTGCCAATAACCTCATCTTCTTGTTTACATCATCCGCAATAATTTGATCCGAAACCAGAGTTGAACGTCCAATGTCAGCACCACTTGCTTCATGTCCTGCACGAGGTGAAAATAATGTCAAGTATGAAACAAAAAGAATAGATGCCACAAGAAAAGGTCGTCTTCCAGTGACTCGACTCTTCGGAAAGATGAAATCAAAAGTTGCTTTGAGAAAGGAGGACATTTTTTTCTTCAAACAAGAATTTTTATTTTGATTGGGAGTGCACGAATTAGAGAAGAAAATTCACATCTTTTTGTCCAACAATACCTGAGATGAAGAGAAAGGTGGCGCTTCATTCTTCACATTAGAACAGTTTGAACACATCAAATTTAATAGTGAATCTTTGCAATAATATCTGTACCTTGGTATTGAGGCAATTGCAAATTCAATTCTGTTTGAAGAGAGGGTGGAATAAATCTTCCACCAACATAATGAACACCCTTAAAATATTGAGCACACAATTTCGGAGCAGTCAGTGAAATTAACACGTCACAATAGAGACCTCCATTCTGTAGATTTTCCTCAACATTGGAATTGTTGACATCCCATCCTGAGGGAATATCAATACAAATCATTGGCACCTTTTGCTGTTTGGCTTTCTCATTTAACGTTTCAATAATTTGTTTGTAAGGTTCCCGAATTCCACTTTTGGCAGAAAAAGAAAACCCGAATATTCCATCAAGAATGAATTTGAAATTTTCAAAAGTATGACTGTAGTGTTCTAATAATTCTTGTATGGATTTAAATATTGGAATTTCCAATTGTTTGCATTGTGTTAATAATCGAAGATATAACTCATTGGTTGTTTCTTTGGGATACAAAATTACAGGTGAGTATCCAAAATGTTTCAAATGTCGTGCTGCCACGAGACCGTCTCCTCCATTGTTTCCTGGACCACATACAACTTGTTTCATAACGAAAAATCGTTATATTTTTGAGTATAGACATCAAAACACCTACTCAAACAAGAATTGTTGGAAGCGTCATTTGGAGGAGCATAATCAAAACATGCATGAGCCACAGACATTCCTATTATGTTATTAAGCCAATTTTCCATCCAACAAAATTATTCATAATTCAAAATTATGCCCAGTGTAATTGCAACAATTAAATTCAAATAATTCAAAATTATTAATCCATCGTTAATCATGTATCAATACATGCCTGCCATTTCCATCAACTGATCAATTGAAAATCCATGTACATTCTTATCCATGAGCAGTTGATCAATTTTAATAGCCTCTTCCGACGTTAAAAATTGTTTCTTCAATGACATTTCTTTCATTCCTAAATTCAAATCAACCCTTGTATTCAAACTGAATGAATATTTTCTCGATAATTGAAACAATCGGGCCGTAATTAAATTCTTCTTCTTTTGGAATGCAATAATTTTTTTCATTTATTGCCATTCTCATCCCCATTCCATGACGAGATTAACAAACAGCGAAACACTTATCACTTCACAGGAATAAGAAATCTTTTGGAATCTTTTCCATTCCCAACCATGTCGCTTTTCCTTGATTTTTAAAAATCTTGAAAAAAATCAAAATCTCTCATCACACGCAAACCTCGAAATTCAAATCTCATACCAACGCGCGTTTCTACATACATCATCATTATTCTGAGCAGCACGACACATTATGAGTATTCTTACTCGCACACCAAACACTTCCCGAGAACGTTCTCTTTCCTCTCTTTCACAAAATTCACAAAATTATGGATCTATTGGAAGTCAAGATGATTCGAATGTGTTTCATTCCATTCCGGTTGTTAATGATGATGACAATAACAAACAAATTATTTCACATCATTTGAATGCTCCGATTAATCATTATGCGGTTCAAAGTATGATGGATGACAGACGACAGATGAGTCGTGGATCGAGTATTAATAATAATAATGAATATTATGTGTATCATTCGAAAGATAATGCAAAAAATGGAATGAAATCACGAAATCCAATGGTGAAAGTTTTGTCCTTCTTTTACACCTTGACTAGCAATATTGGAATTGTTTTGACATTTGGCAGTTTGTTAAGATTTCCATACATTTCACACAAATTTCATGGAGGTGCCTTCATCATTCCATATTTTCTCTTATTAGCAATTATTGGACTGCCTTTAATTATTCTCGATTACTCACTTGGTTACATTTCTGGAAAGAATTTTTTGTTTTCATTGGCGAGATGGAATCGACGATCGAGTGGAATTGGAATGGCCTCATGCATTCTTGGAAGCGTGATTATTTCATCGTATTATTCTGTAATTACTTCATGGCTTGGAGTTTATTTTGGAAATATATTTTCAGGTAAGTGTGTGAAATGTTTTTGTCACACATTTATTCATGGTCAACTTGTAAATTTTTTTGTAATTTATTTCCAAATATGATATACAATTCACTCATATTCATGACACACAGATCCCATGCCTTGGTCTGGAACTCCTGAACATTTTTTCAAATCTCAAATTTTAAAAATTAGTACCAACTGGTATGACATGAGTGGATTTCTTTCGTGGCCTGTCTTGGTCGCTCTCGCTTCCTTTTGGTTTCTAAGTTATTGGTTTCTATTTTTGGAATCTGTCAGTAAGATTGTGAGATGGTTTGCAGCTGTGTTTAGTTCCATCTATGTCTTGATGTTATTAGTGATTTTGATTCGAGTCTTGTTTGAAGTTGGATCTGGAATTGGAATTTTACAATTTTTAAAACCAGATTGGATGTTGTAAGTTGATTGGTTTGAAATGTTTTAATGTTTTGGATGAATGTTGTTTGGAAAACGAATATTTTTGGTCAACTACTTTTTATTTCTTTAAATTCTTGAAAAGATTGGCCAAGGGTGATTTATGGTTAGGTGCATTTGGTCAAATATGTTTTACCTAGTAGGTTTTAAAATTTTTAATTTCAAATTCTAAATGACACGTTGAAAAATCCAAATTTGTCAAATCATTTACCACACGAAACTCTAATTCACAAATTTTCAAAGTGGAATTTCCAATGGTTATCTTACCATGTATTCCTCTCAATTCAAAAATGGAAATAAGGACATTGTTCTCAACTCTTTCATGATACTCTTTGCAGGAATTCTCGTTTCAGTCATTAGTGGAGTTTCTTACTATGCCGTTTTAGGTTATTTAGCTGTCACTAGCAAAACTCCAGATGAAATCAATTCTCATTTTCATGCTGGAATTGGTTCTCCAATTTTTGTCATGATCGAAGCAGCAACGAATCTTTTCCCAATTCCACACATGTTCACAGTGATTTTAATATTTTCATTGATTTTTGTGGGTTTTAATAGCACACTCTATTTTTCAGAAGCTTTGATTGATTGTGTGAAAAATTTAATTCCACGAAGAAATACTCGACGATTTGTCATTACATTTGTGGTGTGTGGAATTTCATTTTTCTTTGGAATTCCATTTACATTATCGAATGGTTATTATATTTTGGAAATTGTGGATCATTATGTTGGAAATTATGGAATGGGATTGATTGCCTTAATGGAATGTCTCGTTATTGGATACTTTTCATCGAATCCAGAAGGAGGAGCCATCAAAATTTCACCTCTCATGAATAACCAAAATGGAATAGACCATGTATCATCGAATCGTCTTCAACCAAACTCGGAATCTTCATTGACACTTTTCAAATTTATTCGAAAACGATTTTCCAAATTCTCTCAACACAAATCTTGGAATAATTTTAAGGGAATTATTTGCTTTTCAGTGGATTCATTCCGAGAGAGAATTGAACGAGACACAACCATTGGTCCATTTCTCATTTGGAGTCTTGTTGTGAAATATTTAACACCTCTCAGTTTATTTGTATTTTTAATTTGGAATTTAGTAACAGAATCCATTCATCCATTTTCAACATTTAAGGATCCATCCAAATATGATGTCTTGTCTCTTGTATTGGGCTGGCTTTTGGTGTTGTCATGTCTTGTTATTTTTGCAATTTTTGCAATTTGGCCGTCTGTGGAAGAAAATGAAGAAGTTGGAGGTGATGACATGAAAGAATTTGTGAGTTCCTTTTCGAAGGAGGATTTAAAACAACCATTGAATATTAATTCTGGAGAAGACTCGACGGAGGCATTGGCTGCTGCAGCTATTGATGAAGATCAAGTGTGAGTTTGATTTGAGAATGAATTGCTTCCTATTTATTGTGAAACATTTGTATGGCACCAATGGTTGATGTTAACAATTTACGGAACAAGGACTCTAGGTTGATTGTAACATACAAGAACTCGGGGATTTTCCTCATGAAATTAACAATGACATTCTAAATAGTTTTCTCTTGTTTGTTTCTTGTATGAATTGACAGAATTTCCAAATTCAAGGAATCTCCTTTTTTGAATTTCCAATTCAAGATGTTTCCTAAATCTGAAAAATCCAACTGTTCAAAACGACAACCTTCCTCACATGTGTTGCATTGCACCAAGCATCCACTCTGTACCTTCACAATAGAAATAAATTCCCTCAAAAAAATCTTCACACTTTTTGTAACAATATCTTCACTCCAAATTTCCAACAAACCATCAATCATAACAACAACAACTACTCCAATACAAAATGGACGGACTTTCCTACCTTGAAAACGATCATGTCTGGCTTCGTGATCGCTTCTCTCAATTCCGCAATGAAACCAATTGGACCCTTCGTCGCGACATTATTAAGGACATTATAACCTTTGTGTGTCAACACACATCTGCTGAGGAACGATACTTGTACGAATTGATCACGAAAAAGTTTGATAATGGTAAATTCCTCTACGACAAGGAATTGGTCGATAATCAAGTAGCAAAAGAAATTATGCAATTCTTGTTGGACAATCTTGATGTCTTGACCACTGGCAACTTTACTTATCGTGACTCGTTTTTCCAAGAATGTGAAAAACTCTTCTCCGGCCTTGAAGATCACATGAAAGAAGAAGAGAATATCATTTTCCCTAAATTGAGAGAACAACTCTCTTCCAATGAACTCTCTCAATTGTATCGTGATTTGGAATGGGCAAAACAAAACGCTCCAACCATGCCTCATCCTCGAGCTCCAGTCACTGGCGCCAAGTTGTTGCATCCAGTCACTGGTCTTGTGGATACTGTGACTGAACAAATTACTGGAACTAGTCGTAATCAATAAGATGCAATCGATTGAGTGAGTGGTGATGGATCGTTAATTGAGATTTGAAATGGATCCAATGGTTCCATTGTTGTAACAATGCAAAATAAATGTGATTTCCCAAAGTTGTGATTTGTTAAAATAGTATAGATCATCCTTTTGAAATCAATGTTTTCTTGTGGGGTTATGAGTCAACGTTCGAGTATCGAATGTCATTGTTGTTGAGTTGTTGTGTTTCAAAAGCAGCATCTCATTAGAGAGTATGATGATCCATGTGAATTCCTCTCTGTGCATGAATGGAGTTCAATTTTTTAGACTTTCAAAGAGAAAAACGGTTCATAAGGATCACGACACCAATGGACGAGTGAGCTTAAATGTTGTTTGTGCACAACATAATATATATATTATCAACAACACTGATTAAGTTCAACATTGACCTCTCAATGACCTAGTATCGTTTGAAAAAGACCATGACGGATTAGAAATAATTCTTCTTCTTGGTTCGAATATCATATTCTTCCTCATCACTCTGTTCGTCATTCTTTTCCATTTCCACATGTTTGAAATGTTGTTCTCCAACCAAATGTCTTGGAACTCCTCTCCACTTTTTATATTGCCATGCTAAACAACCGAGAAGGGGTAAAATCACAAATAGAATCAAGCAACTGGCTGGTAATAACGTGGCAACTGCAACAATCGATGAAGTAGTCAAGAATGATGAAATGTCCTTATAATAGTAAAATAAATCTCTCTTTCCAAATCCTACAAACCAATCTGGATGTTCCGTATTTGTGTAGCATTGCTTTTCAGTGTTCACATCAACCAGATCGTTATCGAACATGCCATTCAAGTCACCCTTCTTGAGCTCTATCCAAGTAGCAGTTGTGTTCAACTTGTAGTATTTTGGGAAGGTGTCCAATGTGACATTGGTGTATGTTTCCTCATGGAATGAATAGGTCACAATGGCATGACAATACCTCACGTCATAGGTTTGACTATTTTGCGTAACTGTTCTCTCCATTATACAATTTTCAACATTATTCGTGACATTACACGTTGTTAATTCGGTGAGCAATGGCTTTTCAGTACTCTTCTGAGAGGCCCTAATAAAGTCCCAATATAATTTTGCAAAATAAGCTCCGACACCCAAGCATGAAATGGACATTATGGTTGAAATGGCCAATACGGCGAGAGTGATAATCATTCTCCTTTTGGTGGTTATTAATTTTACCATGTTGTTCTCAGTCTGTATTCCTGAATGATGACAGTGTGTGAGGAATATATTTAATAAATTAGTAATGATGATGATGATTGTAAAAATATATTGAAGTGAATCTCAAAGATAACTCCGACGTTTTCCAATAGGTATTCACACAATGATACTATTAAATCTTATTGAAATTTAAAGAAAGAAGAGAGGATGAGGATGATCAGAACCACACACAAGACCGTTCAAAAAAAACGTTTTGCTTCCGAGAGGACACAGAACAGACGTTAACAGAATTTTTTAAAAAAGAAAGGGCTTGCAAAAAGTAGATGCTTTTCAATCATCATGGTCATGGTTATGGAACGACGAACAACCAACGTGCTGGATCAAAAACTTTTTTCGACTCGTTGGAGCCAAACCTAAGATACACTTCAGCCAAACCCGATAATTTTGGTATTGTATGAAAATTTACAAAATTGACGTGTGTACTGTAAAACACAACGATGAATAACACGGGTAAAAGGAACAGAAACGTTTCTAAGGCCTCTCTCTTCAATGAACGAACGAATGAACGAAACAATACGATTTTCGAGATGACCTCTCTCAATTTGAAGCCTAATAATCTAGATTTGGAAATTGATTTGAAGTTACTTGTTTGAATTGTTTGCTTCATTCGTACCCATCGGAATTACTCATATGAGAGCAACGATCGACGTAGTTCATGAAGGGACTCATTCTCTCGGCTTTGGAAATCCTCCTGGTCACCACTTCATAGACCAAAGCAAAGTACTGCCTAAGCATGCTGTCTACAGTGCAACGACGAATGTACTGCATGAAGAGATTCAACACCAGAAATTCCTTAAACGATATTCTCTTGCAATGAACATGTGTTTAGAAATTAATGTTCGACAAGGTGAGAACTACCAAAACAGAGCTCACGACGTTACGTCACATAAGGCAACGGTCAGGCGTATGAATCATGATGAGAACTATAATGCTTCCGATTGATGGTTGTTCTATTGGTGGTACAATCATTCGGAATGCAACATGGCTGGAGATGACACCTTTTTCATACCAAAATCCGAACATGTTTTCTTTCAATATTAGAAAGAGAGATGCAATTCTTGATTTCGAATATTCAATTCTAAAGATGGAGATGATTGTAAACAGTTACTAACTTGCGGACAAGCATTGATGTTGTTGTTTCAAACAAACAATACTCCTTTGCAACACGCAGAACGCATTGAGGTGGCTATCGTACTTAACCTCTACACCACAGTGAATAAAGTACAACAAATATTTACAGTTTCTGGAGAATTGAGTCACTCTTTTAGATCACTTTCCCTTTTTAATATTCAATTTGATTATTCTCAAGATTAAAGAGTTGCAACAGGTTAAAGAAAATTTAACCCACGCAATCTCTCTTTGCTTTGGACAGATTCGACGAACCATAACTGTTTCGTTTACGTGAATACTTGACGCATGACACCTTCAAGTAGAAACAGAAAAATACCGTTTGGCTTCTTCCTTCCATTTCCATATAATAGGCATCTGAGATAGGTACTTCGGTTCTTCGTTCATGTTTGAACGCTGCAAACTATTTTGAACATACCATGAAAGATTTCGCCTCATTCACTTTTACAGTCAAGTTACAATGACTTAAATATCAATTGCACGACTGTTCATGCATCCAAACAACAAAAGATTAGAAAAAAACAACTCATAATTCGTTCTTGAGCAACAACAACCACCTCCAACGGAATAGCATGTCCTCAATGACACTCTCTCATATGCATCACATGACCAACTCGAACGCAGTATTGATGAAGACCATGATGATGGACCATCCATTTCATTCATCTCCAACAACTTCGTACCAAACTCTTTCTCCTTTTGAGTGTAATACGTTGAGCACACACTCCTCAACATTCCCTCCCATGATTCAAAAAGTCAAATTGGATGAAATTACCATTCAAACACCAACCTTCTTGAAATTGGATATTCAAGATGTCATGCAAGCTTGGCAAGAATTGTATTGTCAACACGAAGAGGACCATGACGATGAACAACAACTCCCTTCTGAGATCATGATGGACCAAGAACAATAAGAGTGACAATTTCGAGAGAAGATCTATTAAATTCCTCTCTCACAGAGAAGCATCAGTCACGTCAGTCGCCACAAGAGAAAGTGAGTACTGACCTTGCGCACGTGATATTGAATTCGTTGTTGGTCCTTTCGAAAGAGGAGGATGAACGAATCCTTTCCCGGCGTCGCACGAGCGAAAAGATCAAATAAAGTTGTAAAATCAAAATTGATCCTTGGTTACCAGAAAAAATTTGCTTTGACCACCAACAATTGACTTGAACCTGTACTACTACTGGACTGAACTCGTACAGATGATATCATATTCCTCTCTTCAAAATCATGATGATGAATATCAAGAAACATCCTTGCTTCACCATCACTTCATTCATTGAATGTTTTTTATAAATTCAACAAAAAAAAATGTCGGAAGCAGCAAATCCCTACAAACAAGCGGCCAAAGCCATCAAAGCAAAAGGTCTTTTGAAACTCAAGTTTTATTGCCAAATGTGCCAAAAGCAATGTCGGGATGCGGCTGGATTTAAGGCTCATACCTTGAGTGAGAGTCATCATCGGCAAATGCAAGTGTTCCGAGCCAATCCATCCCGATTTATTAATCAATTCAGTGAGGAATTTAAAAAAGGATTTTTAGATATTTTGAGGACTAGGCATGCCAAGAAAAAGGTACAAGCATTGAAAGTGTATAATGAATATATTAATGATCGACATCATGTACATATGAATTCAACACGTTGGACCACACTCAGTTCGTTTGTAAAATATTTGGGAAAAATCGGAGTTTGTTATGTGGAGTATGATGAAGAAAAGGACACGTGGTTGATTCAATATTTGGGAGAAACAAATACCTATAATCCGAGTGGTGCCTCATCATCGAATACTGAAAATGATGAAGTGTTGGATGAGAAGAGAAAATTTGAGTTGTACGAAAGACAATTTCAAGCGTTGAAAGAACTCGAAGAGCAAGCCGATCAAATCATCAAAGAAGGAGATGACACTGAACAACATGTTACATCATCTTCGGAAACAAAACAGCATAAAAAACCTTCATTTTCAGGTTTTGCACTAACAAGTAAGAAAAGCTCGTCACAAACGACCTCAGACAACTCTGTAAAAGAGGATGACACCAATTGCAATGCAGCCAAACGGAATAGTAGTGCAATACAAGAGCAAGTTCCAATAGATCGTGACGAATCAGAGTATCAAAATGAATCGGAAATCACCGCATCAGACAATAATATTCAATCATCGATGGAACCAGCTAAAAAGAAGAAAAAGACTAGAACAGATGACAATGAAGACGATACTGGACTTTCAAGTGGCTGGCTTAAAACAGGAATTGTTGTGAAAATTATTGATGAAGCTTCCGAATTTTATAACAAGAAAGGACTTGTAATTAAAACTCTCAAGAAAAAGAGACAAGCTCAAGTAGAATTACTAGATAATCCTGGACAAATTATTGAAGTTTATCAAGATAATTTGCAAACAGTCATTCCCAAAATTGGAGGAAAAGTCACCGTTCTTAAACATGAAACCATGAGAGGAAAAACTGCCACTCTATTGGCTGTAGATTTTGATAAGGGATGTGCCACTGTACAATTAGATGGTGTTTTGGGAGAAAATCAACTCGTACTCAATTATGACGAATTTTCGAAATTATTTTAAAATAAGGGTGAGAACTGTCCAATTCATCTCATACTTATTTTGACATTCCATGGAATTCATGAATGTTCTTACATGTTAATCGATTCACCCCTGAGGACGCATTCTAAACAAGAATGGTCAACGCGCCAATACCATCATCAACAATTGTTGTCAAACTCGGAGTGATAAAATTGTTGTAGCAACAGCAACGGAGAATTTCACAAACAAAAAAATACAATTGAATAAGAACAACAAGTTTGACATTTCATCATCATCATGATTAGTACACAAATCAAGGACAAGATCATTCTCTATGGCAATCACATCAGCCAACCTTCACGATCCGTCATGTGGTTCATGATGCTCAATAACATTCCATTCGAATTTAAATTAATTCGATTAGAGAAATTGGATCATCGCTCCAAATCCTATGAAAAGATCAATCCGATGAAACAAATTCCCTCATTGACCATCATTCCCATTGAAAATTCGAATCCGAAAGATTCTTCTTCACACCACAATGGTGAAGAAACCATTTTCGAAAGTCAAGCCATATTATTGCACTTGTTTCATCGATATCGAAAGTTGTGTCAAATTCCTGGACATTGGTATCCGGATCCTCATTCACACTTGACGGAACATACCAAAGTGAACATGTATTTGGGTTATCATAATTCACAATTGAGACCTGCAGTGGGTGGATTGGCTTTTGCTGTATCCATTGGGCCCAATGCTTTTGGAATGGCCAAAGATGAAACCAATATTCGACAATTGGAAAAGAAAACACACATGGTCTTGAAACAATTGGATACATTTTGGATGGCTCCATCGGAAGATGTTTCTTCTTCGTCTGCTGGTGGTAATGCTCGCTATTTGTGTGGACAAGCTAAAATTTCAATTGCTGACTTGTTGTGTTATAATGAGCTCATGCAATTGTCATTAATGTCCAATGCTTCTGTATTGTGGGAATCTGAAATGTTCAAGTCGTATCCAAATGTTTGCAAATGGCTTCAACTCATGTCGAAAACTCCAGAGCATGATAAGGTATTTAAATTTTTGAACATTTTGAAGGAAAAATCATCGAATGAGCGTACTTCTAAACTTTAATTGTGAGTGATATGGGAATGTTTAGGATGAAACAAATCATGTGACAACGATTTTTGAAAATGATGATGAAACGTGTAAATTTTACAAATATTAAAACGATTATGAATAATAATTTTCTTTAAGGTTAAATATTTACAATTTTATTTATCGACACATCTTGTCGACACAACTCACTCAATTTCATTGTGAGCTTCACTCCACTTCGTCAGACTCCTCCTCCTCATCTTCCTGATCCGATCCATCAACATAAATGGAATTACTCGCCGAAGAGGTTGTAGGTACTCGTTTCCTTGAGTAAATGGACCCATCGACAAGCTTTCCCATGTTATATTCACGTCTTTGAAATGGCGAACCATCTGCATAAAACTCTGTTCGAACTCCATGCAATTTACCTTCAAAGTATGTAGCTTCACAATTCAAATGATGTTCCTTTGTGTTAAAAAATCTGTCCTTACAAGTATACGATCTGCAAATGCCATGAAATTTTCCTTCTTTATAGTTAATCCATTCCATTACTTGCTCGTCTACTCCAAAATATAAAATCTTGAGTCCATCATATTTGCCATTCTTGTAATGACATTCTACATCTTTGGCAATTACTTTTCTTCCATTTTCATTATACATGACTTTGTATTCAATTAGTTTTCCATCAAGTTTGTCATTCTTATAGGAACACGATCTTTCAATGGCATCTTTTCGATGCGAGAAATATTTCACAAACGATCCTTCTTTTTTTCCAAAAGCAAAATGTCCCACTTGCATAACCTCTCCTGATTTAAAGTAATCAATGGCCTCTCCATGCTTTTTTCCGTCCTTATAACAGAGTTGTGATTTGATATGACCTTTACATATTTCTTTCAAGGCATCATTCACGAGTTGAGGAGCTTCTGGTTTTGAAATATAGTCTTGGATTTTTTCTGAAAGTTTTAACACTTGATTATCGGTATGAATCACAAGCATGGGACCTTGTTTGTATCCGAGAATGTATTGAACAATGGAAATTTGCGTTTTTTTGTGCGATATCACTAATTTGTTGTGTATGAGATTCATTCTTTTCGTGTGTTGAGAAATGAAATAATCACTATTTTGAAAATTGTACCAATCTTTGCATACTTGTCTTTGAAAATAAATTGCAAAGCCATTCCAATATATTGTGAACACGTCATGTTACAAAATTGTCATCAATGATGGAATGTGATTCGGTTTTCACAACATTAAAAGATTTTCTTCATTGATGGTATGCCTCCAACACGTACCTGCAAATATTTAAATCCTTTCCCCTTAAGAATGGAAACATGCTATCCAAAAACGCAATCAACAAGTAGAATGGAACCATCTTAATTTTCTTCTTGGAGGCTTGTAAATAGGTCTGATCAAATTCTTCATTTTCGGAAATGCAATCATTTAATAGATCAAGACTTCTCTTTCCTTCTCGTGTTTTTTCTGTGAAAGAATTTTCAATATCTTGTTCTCCTCTTTGATTTACTACATTAGAATGATGATTACTGTTGCATTGAGTGAGGTTGCATTGAGACATTTTTTTCTTGGTTTACAAAAAAACGAAATTTTTCGGTCTCGAACGGATTGAGTCCATCAATTATAATTTGCAAATTAATTGATGATTTAAAGACATGATGATGATGCAAATGAATCTTTTTTAAATTATAATTATTGATTGATATACAACTCATTGAATCAACTGAAAATATAATACTTTTCTAATTCGTCAATCATAATCACCAACAAGAATTAAAAAGCACACCATCGGAATGTCATCAAGTAACAAAAAGAACGACCCCTCTTCGGGATACACTCCATTACATCGGGAAGGATGCCTTGCTTTTGTTGATCTCTTTCTCAACTTCTTAACCGATTTGGAAAAAGAAGGTAGATTCCAACATCGGGATTTATTAATCTCTAAATTTCTCTCACGATTGAATGTGGTTGAAACTCGGAATTTGATGGATGCGTATGGTATGGTCAATCCAGCCATTGGTACACTCATACTTAATCATAAACGAAAATTTGAAGCAGAACAGCCTTCGTTGGCTACTCAACGGGAAGATGCAGAACAATTACGAAAATTCATTGCCTCACAACCTGTGAAAACGGCACAACAACCTGTGAGGAAAGGAGCAGATCAGGAAGAAGAGATCTCTGATGATGAAGTTTTGGAAATTGTGGACGAGGGAATTGATTCTCCTCAAACAGCAAAGAAAAGGAAACAATGATTTGAAATGGTGATGATTGGAGAGCTCTACTCCAAGAACTGCATTGGGATTTTGATGAGAAACGAACCTTTCTCCATGTGGCAATTAATGCCAAGATCAACATGTTCAATTTTGTTTGAGATCATTTCACAGATTTGATTGCATTCAAAAAAAGAAGAACAATTCAAAATGTTGATCAAGTCAAAGATTTATACAGCAATTTATGTTGAATTCATCATAGATCTGATTCAATTACAAAGCATTGATATTGAAATCAATTTAATTTCTCTTTTGAACCTTCTTCAACTTTCTCAACAATCTTTGTGGGAACTTGATGTTAGCTCTTCTGCATCTTCTGGTTCTTCTAATTCTTCTGATTTTTCTGCATCTCTTTTGGAGCTTCAACTTTTTCAAGATCTTACGGACCTTCTTTGGAAGGTGTTTCTTTGGATTGTATCTCTTTCCGAGCTTCTTCTTGAGTCTCAACAACTTCTTGACAATCTTGTTGAGCTTCTTAGCAGCCTTCTTCTTCAAAACAATCTTTCTTCTGGCAGCTCTCTTCTTGGCAGCCTTTTTAGCAGCCTTCTTTGCAGCCTTCTTGGCCTTCTTCAACTTCTTTTGGAGCTTCTTGAGTTGCTTCTTGAGCTTTTTAGCAGCCTTCTTGGCAGCTCTCTTCTTGGCAGCCTTCTTGGCCTTCTTGGTAGCTCTTCTTCCTCTTCTTGCTCTTCTGCACTTTCTTCTTGGTGCTCTTCTTCTTCTAACAATAACTCTTCTCTTGGCAACCTTCTTGGCCTTCTTAACAGCCTTCTTTGCCTTCTTGACTTGCTTCTTAGCCTTCTTGATAGCCTTCTTTGCAGCCTTCTTAACCTTCTTCAACTTCTTTTGAAGCTTCTTGGTAGCTTTCTTCACAGCCTTCTTAACAGCCTTCTTGGTAGCTCTTCTCACAAATCGACGACATCTCTTAACCAATGATCTTCTCTTGGCAAGTTTACGAGCACGTCTTCTCAAGGAAGCTCTTCTTCTCAAAGCAGCACGTCTTTTCAATGCTCTTCTTCTCTTTGCCAATCGGCGAGCTCTCTTCAAAGCACGTCTAGCAGCACGTCTGGCACGACGACGAGCCAACTTTCTAGCCTTTCTTGCTCTCTTGGAAGCACGTCTAGCACAACGTCTAGCAGCACGTCTAATCTTCTTGGCTTGTCTACGAGCTCTCTTCAAAGCACGACGAACGGCACGACGAGCACGCTTGGACTTGACACGACGCACACGACGAGCCAATTTTCTTGATCTTCTCAAAGCTCTCTTCACAGCACGTCTATTACGACGACACTTCTTCAACAAACGTCTAATGACTGCTCGAGGTCTACGTGGAACTCTTCTCAAGAGTTTTCTGTGTTTTCGGATACAACCAGCACGACGGTTCTTCTTGACTTTCAAACCGAAACATAATGTGGAAGCAGCCAAGGTGTCTGCGCTTGCTGCGTTTGTTGTGGATGTTGCGGCGAACATGACCATGCAGAAGAGCATGGCAAGTGCCAACAAGATGACTCTGTGAAGGATGATGTGTGTGAATAAATAGTTTTTATGCAGCACACAACGGGAGAGAGATGATAATACTGAGGGAATCAGTGAGAGAGCAGCATCACACGGGTTTTGTTGCTTGATTCATGTAAAGCGCGTAGTAGAGTGAGGCCTCTTTATGTTCGTCGTGTCACTGGTCAAATGTCAGACGGTATGAACCTGATGGAACGAATAGGTTTGGAAATGGAACGCGAAACGGTGACCCAAATACAAAGGATGAACAAGATGACACTGTCTCGGCATTTGCAGACTTGAAATGATCGAATCATCATCTTCCAGAGTCATGTTGTTTTAGATGAAGTTGTGTTATTCATTCCTTTCACACATTTCAAAGATTCGTATGAGAAGCCAATGAACGACCGTTGTCATGGAAGCGTTTTCAGTGAAGCACGCATAATGACCTGTTGTATGAAAGATTGCAGTGAAAGCTCGGTGAGAGTTCATGTTGAATTGTTGTTCAACAATTCCTTGTTGGTTCATGAGGATGTTCTCTCTCGATGAACAATGAACCCAATCAAATTGGCGGGCGCGTTTTTCTGAGAGACCCGGGATCGAATCCTCAAATTGTAATTGTGAATTGGGCATGAAAAAGTGAATTGAGGTAAAAAATTCAATTTTGATTTCACTATTCAGAATACTGAAACCAATGAAACCCAAAAAAGTCGTTCATGATGAATTGTGTTGAATGATATTGAATTCTTTGCATCTTTTAGGGAGAAATTCGTTTCTAATTTCACAATGCTACTCGATCGAAACATGAAATATTGCGTGTTGAATATTAATACTAATCGATGAGGATGAACTGTCCTTTCACCAATTCAAAAGGACTAAGTTAAGGTTTATCATTACCAAAGTGAATAGAACTAATCTCTGTAAAAGACCTTCCATTCAGCAGATTATGAGCGTAACAATCTCCTTCCAAAATGGAAGTTGTTACGTACTATTTCTTCAATCTGTCATTCTGTCATTCTGAACTTTGTGATGGAGAACTAATATTTACCACACAACGAACAGTACTGGATTCAAATATCAGGATGCAAACTTTGCAAGATGCAAACTACAATTTTCGCCATTATTTGACGGCTATTTTGAATCATTCCATTCCATAATGTGTGTTCTTAATTACTACCTCTTTAATAACAGAACAGCACCATGAAGTCGTTGGGTTTCCAAAATTCTATCGATTTACGGTAGAAGAAAATCCAATTTTCGAAATGTCTAAATTAGGAAAGATGGTTTCTTGACAACTGGCTGCTGTCTCAAGCATCACTTCTCTCTCAGAAAATCCTGGCCAAAAACATGAAATTTGGAAAGTATTCTTTGAATCAGCCGCATGATTTTCTTCTTCTACATCTCTCAACCATTATCTTCAAGATAAAAAACAACAACAACCACAAAAGATTCGAACTTATGATAACAAGGATGCATATCATCTCTCCATTCACGGCTCTGCCAAAATGCTCCTTCCGGCTCTTGATAGCTGTCGTCATGACTTGTATCATCTGTTCTTGTCAGATACAAGCTCAATACGCATCCTTCAACTCGGTCGTGTTTCCAATTCTCAATGCCAACATGTTTAAACCACTACAAGTCAAGAATTTCATTTACCTTCCTCCCTTTGATTCTCCAACCGTTGATTTTTGTCAAAATGTGGAGCAACAAAACGCAACTGTCAAATTAATGGTTTCTGCCAAAAGTCAGTCCTCATTTCCAACGTACAATATGAGAATGTTGAATTGTATGGATTACTTTTGCTCGAATCCTTTGAATACTGCAAATATGACGGCACGGTTGTACGGAAATGAATTGTTTCGAACTGAGGTAAGTTTTTGAGATATCCATTTCCTTTTTGAGAGTATTGAATTTTGTGATCATCCTTACATGTGTGCATCAATATCATGATATTCTCAACTAGTTCTCCTTCGTTTTCAATCATTGCTTCTTGTGTGATTCTTCAAGCGCTATTCAATTTCGTCAAACCATTTCTGTCACTAACACACATGTCCAAACTTTCCAACAACATTGAGTACTGTTGTCAACATGATGAATTCTCATTGTCTCAATGCCATCGGAATTACCAGTGGTGCCTCTAACTTGACTCTCTCATCTAGCTCTTATTCCAAAGATGGTAAAGGAATTCATTTTGGAATTATGGACGCCAGATATTACGAACCTCTTCCACCCAGCATTTATTCCCTCACTCTCTCCAAAGTCATTCCAAAAGATCCATCCAAAGACACTCTCTCCTATTTCATGAATTTATACTTCCCTCTCACTAACAAGTCTCTTTTTGATGCAAATTCATTGCCCATGTTTTGTCATTGTGGTGCCACGAATGATTATGCGTATCGATGTTACGATGTGAATCATGCATTTCTAGCACCGTACAAGTATTATGCTACGTGTATCATTTTCCTTGTAGTGACCATTGTTACGAGTGTGATCTTTGTGTTGGGAGTGATCATTCCTCGTTGTTCGTATGGTTATGGCATCTTGTCGAAAAATCGAAAATATCAAAAGGAAGAAGCGTTCTATTTTGGGAGTACGAGTTATGGACCTCGTCAATATTTACGTGCCATTTTCTTACTCACGTTGGGAGATATTAAGGCTCATAGTATCTTTTGGAATTCCATTCTTTTGGTGTTTGAATACTTGACACAAATTTTCTCATTCACACGAAACTTTTCCATACCTATTTTGAAATTTGTCATTGACGATGTTGGAGGAACCATGAGAGCTTTTGTTTTCATTAGTCTCGGACTCTGTTTCTGTTGTATGGTCATTCACTGGAGTCATACCTTGGATTTGATTAATAAGGGAAAATCAAAAGGACTTCTTTCATGGTGGAATACCGCAATTACCATCTTCTTTTACATCTTTTTTCTTTGCTTTGTCATTGCTGGAATTATTTCATTGGTAGTGACTCAACAGACGAGTATCTTTTTCCAAGTTCTCTCCATCTTTTACTTTTCTTTGAGTATTCTCTTCTGTGTGGCTTTTACCATTGCTGGAATTACCATTTTAGTGAAAATGAGAAAGACACGAATGGGGTCTGCAGGTGTTTTGAGTGTGAAATTAACCAAATCGACCATGATTTTGAACGTTTCCAATTTTCTTCTCGCCATCATTGCTGCACTAAGTTTTGCAACGTATTATCAAGGTTGGGACATTTTCACAGTCGAATTGGGTTTGTTGAGATCCTCCTCGTATGACATCTTGTTACTGTTTGCCTCGAATTGTGTCATTTACATCTTGTATTCGAGTGTTGAAAGTGAGGGAATTTATGGAAAGAAAGTGAGTGAGAATATTCATCAATGGTTGAATTGTGAATGTTTTGGACGAATTGTTGAAACTGAACCCAAGATGATGCATTCTGCTCCATCGGCTGGTCACTTGTCACAACGACCTGAACTCAAGGATAAACAGGTCGAGAGAGTGAAATCACTCAATCATGGTTCAACGCCAAATGTCATGAATTCACCACCACATTCTTCACCATCATCGAGTACAGGTTTAATGGAATTGAATGTCTCTGGGGATGAAATGAATATTACTTCACCTTCTTCTCCTTCTGTTTAGTCGTGGTGGTGATGATTCGTGTGAGTGAGAGTGTGCTCTTGTCAAGGAAAATATTTCATGCTACAAGTGGTGGATTGGCTTCACTTTGAATGTTGAAAACACCAAATGACCATGATGATGGTGGGTAGGTGTAGAGAAGAAGATTGTAATGCATGTACTGTTGATGAATTTGTCGAATTCCATCCTATTCTTGTTTCTTGACTTGTGTTTTTTCTAATGCATCTTATTTCAATCAAATCTTAAATTCAGATTTTAAAATTCATCATCAATTTAAATAAAATTCAAAAAAAAATGATGAAAGGTCCTACATCATCATCATCATTCTTGATGAGCCTGAACTTGAGGAATTTTTGGGGTACTACAGCCACGAATAGCTTGAAGTTTGTGTCGCCCACGCAGCAACGAGCTTACAGGATATGGATGAATAATTCTATGAAGAACAAGTCTTCAAATTTTTTAATGTCCATCATGATGATTCATCCCGAGCAAAAGAATAGCCTTTTTGCACTCTCTAATATCAACGAGTCATCATTATCCTATCACACATTTCATGGAAATATGAACAGTGTTGAAAACAATGATGCATCTGCTTCTCAAGGTATCCAGCAACAACAACAACACTCGATAAAGACTATTTCGGAACACATGAAGCAAGTTTTACAAAGCTCTCAATCAAAAAGCGAGTCTGTTTGGCCAAATTATGCAAAAGAAATCAATAGTATTTTTTCGCATTTTGAAAAGTTTGAATTATCGGAAGCTTTGCAACAATTAACAAATTTAAACGAGGCACTATTTCGACAAGATTCGAATTTATTTTCAGAGGAAATGCAGGCAGTTCGAATGGTTTATCTATATATTTCATTTCTGGACCAAATATATTCCAAGAAAGATGGCGAGCATGATTTACCCCTTTTCAATGAATTTTTGGATCCAAGATGTTTTGAGTTTGATTATTTCAAACACGAAGTTGCTGTTGACATCCTTCAAAAATACATTACAGAGCATGTAGAAAAGATCAATGAAGGAAAAACACCAGAGTTTGTCACGCTCAAGCGAAAGCTTGCCTGGGTTAAATTTTATCAGAACCACCTTCTCAGCGCTATCAATGATGTTAAGGAAGCATTGGCTGTTGCTCGAGTAGTTTTTGGAAAAACTTCTGTCGAGGCATGCTATTGTTATTCTGATTTGGCATCGCTTTATGTTGCAGCTGATAACCTCTCAGCAAGTGAAAAATGTGCCAAGATTGTCATTTCATTGCTTCCTCAAAAACCAAACAAAACTCCATACTTGGAAGAGAAAATTGCAATGGCCATGGTTGCACTCAGTGAATCAGTGAGAGAAAGCAACGCTGAAGAATGCGTCAAACTCAACACAAGCGCCATTAAAATCATTGAGAACGTCTATGGACGAAGAAACAAGAAGTGGATTGATTGTGTCTATTCTCTGATTAGTAACTATGATGGAATTGCTGCAAACAAGAAAGAACAAGATGAAGCACTCGGTGAAGAATACACCCGAAAAGCAGACACTCTCTACAATTTAGTTGGAGAAATGTTGACAAAGAATGCCTTTTCCAACATTCTGCTCTTACCGCTCCGGCAAAGCACCACTGATGAAGAGACGTATGATGAAGACTTGTTATTGAGATTGTACATGAGAAGAAAGTACCCATTACCACTTGCTATTCATGCTCTTTTTGGTGCCGCTCGAATTGTGTTAAATGGAGAGGCACCAGTCAAATCCATTGAACTCTATGAAAAAGCTCTCACGTATTTTTCAAAAGAGTACACCGAAGATGAATTCCTTATTGAAAGAGAATTTGCAAGCTCTCAACTTGCTTGTATTTATGCTCTGACAGGTCAAGCTGACAAAGGACAAATTCTGTTAAAAGAGTGTATGAAACGTATTGCAAGCTCCATTGGTACCGACAACAAATTCTATTCTGATATTGCAAGTTATGAAGGTTTAGTAAGTACTGACTCACCAAATCTGGCTGCAGCTGGTCTGAATATGGCAGGTCTTACGGACGCAGATCCCAGTGGCAAAACTCCAGAGCAAATGAAAGAGGAGTTGGAACGTCTTGGTTTCGATGTGGACTCTTTCACAAACATGATGGAGAATGCCATGAAATCAGGCGGACGAAATATGGATGAGAAGGAGCTCTTTAAAATGATGGCTGGAGCAATGTCCAAGTCACACAGTGACAAGAAGAGCAAAGCCGATACAGAATCTCCTCAATCAAGTCCTTCAAAATCAAAACATAGTAGTAAGAAAAAGTGAAACCGAGTTCGATGAACTAACTTGAATAAATTGTATTCGTGCTTTACCAAGATCATGAGCTTTCTTGTTTTACTTTGCAATTACTTCGTTTTCTTTAAGGACTCGTTATGAACACAGAACAGAGTATGGATCTGATTTTTCTATTGAAAAAGAACCATTTTGAAAGATCATTTTAATTATTGCTCATGAGTTTGATTGGAAGGATGAAAGCACAAATGAAGACAGACTTCATTGTAAGCATGGCTTCTGTTATCGGATTGGAACATTACTTGGTTGAAACAATTCTCATTTTCTTATAGTAACGCTCATCTCCTTTTCTTTTCTCGAGGGCATAAGTTTGGAATTACCGCCTCAAAGAAAAATGGAAGCAGAATCTACTTTGCCAACCATTTCAGAGAGAATGCGTTGGGAAGCTATTAAGGAGGATGGCGAGGATGCTTATGAGTTGGAAATTTCTGAAGAAGAAGAATTGGAAGAAGGAAACATCTCCCTCTCTTACTCAACATGTATTGAAGATTCCATCCGACTTGAAAATAGTTTGGATTCATTTGCAAGAGAAAATAATTTGGAGAAGTGCTCCGTATTATTCAAATTATGTTGTTCCGTATACATAGTTCCGTTTAACTGATGTTGAATGATTTGATTCTATCCTCATTAAAGAAAAAACGAGATTTCATATTTAAGCGCGATAAAGATTTTGATTTCGTTAAAGGACAGCTTCAGGAAGCAAGCACCATTAAGGAGGAGTTCAAATCCATTGAAGAGACTGTCATGACCAATCACAATCCCTTTGCTTTTATCAAGGAAAATATTCTCTTTCTTGGAGATGAAAACAAGAAGAACAAAATGTGGGAATCTGCCAATCAAGTTGTAACATCATATTTCTTTCAACTACTCTTCTACAGATCTAAGAATTTCAAGACTGGAGGGTAAGTCCATTCATGAACACAGTTGCTAATTCTGAACAATTTTTCAGCCTTGAAGAATTGCATGAGCTTAAAGAAATGATCAACTCTCTGAAGAACATTAATTCCAACGCTGGAACAGAACAAGCCAAAAAACTGAAGATGAACAAAACTGCTCAACCTGATTTTTATTCAACTTTCAACGTTGATGGTGAATCCAACCATTGGCTGGTTTCCTTAGTTGTAGAGTTTCAAAGAAAAGGTTTGAAACCAAATCAAGACCATAAGGATACATGATGTTCAAAGATTTTACACCCAACTGTCTTTTACTGAGGGCTCGAGTGATTTATTTGCTCCAGAAACGAATTATACCAAAGATCTTTGTCAAAGAATTCCAAAATGTGAAGTTTCCAAGTATTTTGACTCCTTTATCCAAGACATCTACAAATATCCCTTTTCGTCATTCGCTCAAGCCGTTTCTTTCATTGAGTCGCTGTACAACGCTTTTACTTTGGGAAAAGAAACCTTTGTTTCAGATCTAAACCAACAGATGGTTATTTGGTTTTGTGCCAAAAATGATATTCTAAAAATTACTGGTGCTGATCAACGTTGTAAAGGTGTTGTCGCAGCATTTCGGATTGGGAATGAAGCCCACTTAAAGTTTTACACTATCACACCCAATGGCTTGTCTTGGGAAGAAATTTTGCAGCACAACAAACCTGATGGTTGTAATGACGATCAAGACCAAATGGAAGGTGACGATGATTCTTTCATCCAAAGAAAGACCAATAGACCAACAACATCGAACAATTCTTCCAGTCCCAGAAGTGAAAACCGCCAACAGGATGCTCTTTTGAATATTTTAAAACTTGTTGGTGTTCAAAGATGCTCAAACGAGTTCATATTTCATCACATGATGGAATTACTTTTTGTACTCTCGCCTGGTGTAAGGAATTAAGTCAGGAAGTATTTGTGAAGATTACCTCTCGAAAGGAGAATGTAGAGGTGATGAATAAGGTGAAATCTTTAGAACATGAAGGAATATGTAAGATTTACAGATATGAAGTGATTGATTCTTGTTACAGTGCTCGGCTTTTTATCACCAATTTTATACACTACTTGAAATGGATGAGAGCAAGATTAATGTTTGCGAACTTTATGTCACAATTCAAGAGAAGCTTGTTCCAATATCAGAATCAAAGTTAGATTTTTCAAGTATGCTCGAGCAAACTTTGGACGTTGTTGAGTTTCTTCACTCCAACAATATTGTTCATTCTGATCTTTCATTGAACAATTTCATGATTAGACCTGCAAACCATGGAAGCCCGAAATCAAGGATTGTATTGATTGATTTTAATAATAGTTTTTTAAAGAAGGAGTGTGGATGTATACTCTACACTGGTACAGAATTACAACTTTTTAAATTTCCATATACTCATCCAAGAAAGGAGTGGAGAGGAAGTGTTTTACGTGATACTTATGCCTTGGGTATTGTCGTTGCAGAGAGGGCCCTTTCAAACCTGCAGCCGCAGCAAACAGCCGAAAAGGACGGCTGCCAGCTCCTGCTGACTTCCCAAACTTTGTGGAAATCCAGAATCCTCCAGAATCCGGATGTTTATGGATTTTGGCGGTTGTTTTTGGCTTTTTTAAAAATAAAAATGAAACACAACAACAACAATTACGGACAAGCCTTGGCATGTTATCCTTGCACGAAATGAATTCAAATGTGGAGCTAGACACCATCAGACATCAATTCAGTAATGATTATTGTTGCTTCTCATCACCAGAACATATTAATTATATTGTTATTGGTGAATTTGAAAGAGCATGTCACACATTTGCCATGCTTTCAGATGCTGAATATAAAGCTCCAACCATTCATACTCTATTGTTTAATTTGAATATACCTGGTATTGAAGTTTTACTTACAAAAGAATTCAAATTGAAACAATATTCGAATAATGACATTGTGGAATTTGATAAATTGGAGCAGCAACGGAACAGAACACATCAACCACACAACTTGCTACAAATTTCAAAAACAAACAATCCAACACACATATCACTATTGGAGGAATTACCTATCACAAACAACAAATTGAAAAACCAGAAGCAAATGACTCTCAATTCCGAATATTTAAGCATTGGTGATTATGTTCTCCAATTAGATGAAAAATATCATGTCTACATCTGCCAAATTAAGCAAATCAAACAGTGGACAAAAAGGAATAAGAAGAACAAAAACCTTTGCCTGGATGGACGTTTCTAAAGATTTTACGCAATATTTTAAGAACCGTCATTGTGGAGAACGGTTTTTTAGTCAGCAAAATAAACTGATCACCTGATCGAAATCCTATCTCAGCCGCAAAAATCCTGTTTCAACCGGATGCCAAAGGATTCTGTTGATTGCATCTGAAAATAATTTCGGCAGCGAGGACTATCCTGGCTGAATGGCTGTTTGCTGTGGCTGCAGGTTTGAAAGGGCCCTCGTTGCAGAAATGCTTAAGGTGTTCCATTTCAAGGAAAAGAGATTTCGATTCTATAGCTCATCTTTGGAAGAAGCAAGAATTCAAGTACTTGATTATTTAAAAAAAGTCAAGAATCAAAACATAAACTTTGAATCCATGTTCAAGTTCGTAGATACGCTTTTGAACATTAAAGAAAAGCTGTCCTTTTTGCATGAGGCAAGAAAAATATTGACAGAGGGAGACTTGAATAGGTCAAGAAAAGAAAATCCCTTGAATCCAAAAGTCAACAGTATGGATGACAAAGAAAATCAGATTGAAGAATTGTAAAGAAATTAAACAGTAACATTCACAGTAATTTGGCCAATTGATGAACTATAAGCATATATGAGGTATCTCTCAAGAGAGAAATGTCCAATACAAGGCTTCTGCTAAATTTAAAATTGTTTTTGTGTTTTGGTGGATCAGAACGCTTTAAGATCAGGGATCAATGTAGCCATAGTACAAACTGTTGTTGAGTTGACCAAGCAGCACTGTACTGACATCTGAATAACTTGTTGAGGATTATAGTCATTAATTGAGAACGACTCAATGTTAAACAATCCCAATATAGAAAGCAAAACCTACGGATTGGAAATGTTCTTAATACTTGCTATTTGTTGACTTTGAAGAATCTTGTTCTGATAGCTGTTATGCCTAAATGTGTAAACACAGCTAATCCAAAAGGCAAATATGACAGCAGTGTCATCAAGAAGCTGACCAACGTGTTTTGAAAAAACAATCTTCCATCTTTTGATACGGTGATGAATTTTTCAACTCTTTTTTCTTTGACGAGGATTTTGACATGTCAAGAATATTTCTAAAATTGACTCTCCAAACATGAAACAACCTTGCGTTTATCGCCAATATTAAAGTTTGATGTCGAATTAAACATTGTATTCAGCTTTCCCTCCATAACAGTCCAACAACGCCATGACTCTGTTTCATTTCTGTTCATCAAGAAAACAACCACCACCTAAAAAAAACCCTCACACCACCTCTCTCGATTTGTTGGGTTCATCGGTCGCGTCTGATCACTGAAATTCGTTGTTAGTCAATTATAATTGTTCAACAGCAAGAAGTGTATACGGATCAAATTTTGAATTCACGGAAATACATTATCAGTGAATTGTTGTTCTATATTTTCATCTCTTGATCTCATCCTAAATAGATCCCTCCGAACAAAATGGCCTTTGCTTGTTGGAAGACTCTGAAGAGGCACTTTATAACGGTGATTATTTTGTTTATCACCTTTTTGTTACTCGCTTTTGAATTTGTTAGTATCATGTTGTTGTTATGAATTTTAATATTCCCTTCTTCGTGTTGATGATGATGAACAATTTATAATTTACAATTTTAATTATTATTTTGATATGATGGCTTTAATGATTGGAATGATATGGATCTATGTGGTTGTATATTTATATTGGATGATGTGTTTTGATTGATGAACTATATGTGCTGTCTCAAATAATTAATGGAATATCATATTGTATTTCAATTACAACAAATGGATCATGCTACAACGATATAATTTTGCAATTTTACCCTGAATGATGGTGCCACCATGAATTATTACAGGCTGTTCCATTTATATTTAGAGGAATGTTTTGTCCTACCAATACAACAGAAGAAGTGTGCACGAATGGAATGTTTTATCTTCATATGTGTCCATGTAAGTAGGAAATGGCATGTGTTCATGTTGTTAGGTTCTAATAAGTGTCACGAAAATTTTGACCTAATGGAAAATTCATCATCACGTGATGATGTCACAATGGAACTTGGTACTGATCCATGGATGTTCGTTTTTTATCATGATCTTTGCACTCTCAATTCACTGATCCAGTCTTTATTGTGTCCTCACTGACATTATTGGCACTCATTATTGGTCTCTGCCAAAAGGTTGTTGGTATCATTCTCGATATTATTGCAGCCTTATTGCACGTTGGTGTTCTAGTGTATTACATTTTGTTTGTGATTAAGGGATCACAATATACGGTTGCCATGGCTGGAAGCAGCAGTCTCATTCTTCAAATTGTTCCTTGTGTTGCCTTAGCTTTGTGTACCATTGCATGCTTTGTTTGCATGTTTGATTGTTGCAGACATGTGTATGCCACTCGATTCAGTGGAAGTGGATCTAAGGGTGTCAGCGGTACTGGAGATTCCTCAACCGATTACGTCCCATTGCAAGGATCCAAACACATTGACTCTGACAGCGACGATTCGGATTAGACGATTGAATAGATTGAATAGTGAATTTTGTCATGCCAATATTGCAATAATTTATCCACCATTTATATTTCTCAGTGTTATTTAATGAATCATTGTTAATAATTATTTTGATCAAGTTTTCATTGTATTTATTATTCTTTCCTTAGTAAAAATAAGTGTTGGCGAATACCATATCATGCATGATTCTTTGTGAATTTCGTGTAGGAAATCGATTTACTAGCACTTATATCTTGAAATTCAAGAATCGTTTAAGTTTCTTCTTATCTCCCCTGCACGTCACAAAGACTGTCTTGCCCAATCTGTTAAGTCTCTTTCTGTTCTTAGACCAAGCATGGTGACGTTTACCAGCTTGATGTCTTTTTATCTTACCAGAAGCAGTAACTCTAAAACGTTTCTTGGCAGAGGATTTGGTCTTTAATTTCTTCACTCCGGTTACGAGCTTGTTATGACGAACAATTCTTCTGAAACGAATATTAGATTGGTTAAAGATTGAAGGTCCGAATGAGAGAGCTCCATTCAGCAGTGATGATGATTGTTTCAAAGCAACAAAAGGATTAGAAGCCATTGCGTTCATCATGAGAGTATCGCTATAGCTCTTCAAAAGACTTGTTGCAGCGCTTCTCTTGGTGAAAGAGGCTGTTTCCGAATTTTGTTATTATTATTATTTGGTAAAAAGAAGAGTATCATCCAAATCATCATCATTGTAATAATTTCCAAAGTATTGTGAGTTGGAATGAAAGTTATAACCAATTCAAATATCCAGCACACCCAAATGTATTTCAAAAAGATATTGAATCATCATCATCCGAAATCATCATTTAAAAAACATTCCGCATCCATCCCAACCCCAGTAAATATCAATAATTATTATGAACATTATTAAATTCATACAAGGAATAAAATCCCTATCATCAGAAGAGAAAAAATAATTTCAAACAAACACCTACACCTCACCAAAGACTGCGAAATAACTCCCAAAAAGCGATTCATATTTTTTTTTCAAAATACCGTTCCAGGCATTCATGAATTGGACCTTCCACAGAGGTGAATTCACATCGTTCAAGCAAAATTCTTTAATTTCGAAACAAAGAAAGCCTTAAGTGGCTCGCACTTTCAACAACGAATCGTACTTACAGAGTTCACTTGAAATTTTACTCTTATTTGTAAACAGGGTTCAATATTTTTGTAACATTCCAAGACGAAGTGCTAGAAACTTCAAAGACACTTTGAGATTAAATTGTTTCAAATACATTTAGAATCCTGTGTGAAAGAATTGCTGCTTTCTTTTCGAAAGGTGTGTCGACCTTCACTTGTCACCAAAAATTACAAAAACAAAGGGTTCACCAGTTGTTGTTCCATTAAAACCTTCATTGTGGACACAAGTGAATGCGAGCACAAATGCATGGGCCAACCAAATGTTGGCATTAGAACCAATGTCGTGAATTTTAATAGTACTGGATGTCCTAACAAGGATTGAAGGTCACAAGAAAAGTATCCACACGCCTTTGGATATTGGTATTTTGATTGAAATGGGCTGACAGTAAGGAAATTATGGCAAACTTATTGGCCATGCCCTATAATAATTCATTATGGAGTTCCATGTATCCAGAATTGACTCGAATTTTAGATGAGAATCCAATGGCACCTGTTGGCAATAAGGTTCAATGGAATTTAGTCACAACATCCTCTGCAAAAACTCAAATTTCACAACCCAATATTCAAATCTATTCCACCTATGCCAATAATACGTTTGATGTGCCTTCTTCGATTTTTGTGGATCCTTCAATTATGAATTTCAATTTAATTTCTGGAAATGTGTATGAAAATCAATGGGCATTGTATCATTTTACAAAAATTCCATTTGATGACATTGGTTTGTTGAAAAATGGAAATCCAACACCAAGTGTGTCAGTGAAGCCAATGAGGAGTGCACAAAATTCAACCAAAAATCCACGTGCTTCTGTTTCAATGGCCACTTGCAAGAATGAGATGAAACTATTATTATGGTTCGTCATGGTCATAACATTAGGGTTCATGAGTCATTTCCTTTAAGTAGGATTGCATGTGGAATAATTCGTTTCGAATTTGTGTGAATTGTCATTTGGTTGTTCATTACAAAAAAAAATGGGACAACATGCTTCTGGGTCGTCGTTATCGATAACGGAAAAGAAGCCTAATTTTTTAGTGGCTGGAACGAATTCGGAATGTAGGTGAAAGGATGATTTTTTGTCATTGTTTTTTTGGTGGTTAAATGGAAGAGGATTTTGATGAATTACAAATGTATTGGATGATGATCAATTTTTGATTTTTTTTTCATCAACTTATTCATCATATGAAAATTAATAATAATAATAGATCAATTCGGAATTGGAGCATCAAAATTTACTGCTCTCCAAGAGGCTACCTTGTTTGCCAATGAAAATATTGTCAAGGTTGCATGTGGACCAAATTTTACCTTTGTTTTAACCGATGAAAATGTGTTATATGGAACAGGTTCTAATATTTATGGAGTTTTAGGATTGGGTCCTCAACATCATGAAAATCAAACAGGTTTTATTCGAATTCCAATATCGTTTCATATTCAAAATATTTATTGTTGTCGATCGATGGCTGTCATTGTGTCAGATGGTTACTCTGTCGTGAACAGTAGTTCATCATCTTCTGAGGATATTGCCGGTGGAAATGCTTCTTCCATGACTGTGAATAACGAAAGATTCACTGCACAGCCACCACGGCAAATGTTTTATTGGAGTGGAGGAGAATTGTCAGTATCAGGCTCACCAATTGTGAATCAATTTTCACCCATTGTGGATTGGAATTTAACCATTAAGGAACAAGTGAAATTTATGGATGCTCATCCAACTTCAACATTTTTCATTATTGTGACAGGTGTGTATGCATTTATGAATATCATTGTGTAGGATGACTCTCTTGTGATATTTACCATTTTATGATTTTATTTAATATATGAACGACGTCAACAATGTATGGTCATTGTCAACAATTTGAATACGACAGAATCGAACAAAATTTATTTTTCTGGAGTGAATGGAAGCGGTCAATTTGGAAATGGAGAAGAACGACGGTCATTTAAATCACTCTATTTTCTTCCGCCTGCATTATTTCCTTCCTACAATGGAGTACGAATGGTGGCATGTGGCGCAAATCACACGGTCATTGTAACAGATAATCACGAACTGTATACTAGTGGAAATAACAAATTTTATCAATTAGGTCACTCGAATGCAACTTCAACCAATACTTTTCAGAAACCAAATGTAAATTTTCAAGGACAATCGATTCGAATGGTAAAATGTGGAGAGAATTTTACAATTGTATATTTAGAAAGTGAGTTTTTTCTTGAATGCCACAACTTGGGATTACAACATCAATTCTTTATTTTGAAATAATTGATCACTCATTATACAATGAAAAACAACAAATTCCATCGAAAAAACAACCAAATCTAGATGGAGATTTATATGCTTGTGGAAACAATTCTTATGGTCAACTCATGAATGGTAAATTTCACGAGAAAATCACCTTTCACAAAGTACTCTCACATAAGAACATTGTCTCTCTGAATTGTGGCGATAATTTCACAGTATTTATTTCTTCAGATTTCAAAATTCACAGAGCAGGATGTAACTCTCATGGTGAATTATTCACAGAAGGATCCTCACAATCATTCTCTTCCAAAATCATTTCAAGTTCAGTCAATAGATCATACAAATTATTTGGAATTTCTTGTTCGAAAGGTTATGTCATCTTGTATCGGCAATATGGAAATTATTTTGGAGAAGTATTGTTTCATCCCAAATGGAAATATTACTCATTTGTGGTGAGAGCACCGAGAAGAGCGAAACCATTGGTCTCTCCTCCACGTCAGCAACGACATGACAACAAACCATCGAATGCAGCAGTCGTGTCAGCACCACCACCACCACTACTCGTATTTATTCCTTCCAATCAAGAAAACTTTCATCGATATCTCATGTATCGATCGATTCATGATCATTTTCATTTAATGAAACAAGAAATTATTCCGTTCCTGAAAAATAGTGAACAAGAAGAAGAAAATATTGGCAAGAAACTATTTTCTGACATTTCCATCCTGTTGTTTCAACCCATACAGCAAGATTCATCGATGAATGATTAAATAATTACTACTTTTGATTTTCAAACAATTCACATCAATGAGTCATTTATTGAATGTCACACTTCTTTTCTTTTTGATAACAACATCCATACCTTGCATTAATGGCCGATCGATAAGCTTGGTTAAAGCATTGTAGCAAACCTGCTTGTGTCAGAGAAGAAAAACTCGTCAATGCCACCACATGAGGAAATTCATGCAGAGCTTGTTCCAATGCTGTGTGAGGAGATCCATCCCATGACAAGTGATCGATCAAATCGAACTTGCTGTAAGCCACTACAATTGGAGTGAAAGGATGAGACAATACTAATTTTCGTAACGATGGGAAAAGTTCATGTTGCAATTCTTGTTCTCGAAGAGAATATGTTTTAGAAGTGGATGTTGTGAAAAGTCTTGTCGAGTCATGAACGAAAATTATAGCGTCTGGCTCGTCTTTGTTTTGGTTCACCACCTCGAGATGATCTTTTTGTCTGGTTGGTTGTGAATCGACATTCTTTTTGGTTAATATATTCAATTCAGTCATTGAAACGGCACTCACACTGACTTGTACCACCAATCCATCGATCATGATATTCCCATGTTGAGTGAGTTCAAAATCATTTTCACCTCCAAACACGTTTGTGAAATAACTTCTCAACATTTCTCGTTTTCCACATTGTTTCTGACCATAAACATCAATTTTCAATTCCAATGTGAGTAAAGAAATTAATTCTACTCCAATGTCATAATCTTCACTCGAATTTGATGGTGCTGAAAATTTCCAATAATTATTTCGTAAATGTTCAATTTCTAATTTCAAAAATTGATAATATAATTCAAAAAGTGAAGGCTGTTCGGAATGGACAACAAAATGACCTTGAAATTTGTTTAAAATTTTCAATTTAACATTTTGGAATGTAGTCATTCGATCCTCTTGATGATCGTCAAGAATTTCAAAAATGTCAAATGCCAATAATCGATACCATTCCATCATTTGTTTGTGATCCGAAGCATTGTAAATCCACCAAGTTTTTGTGCGAGATTTTTGGAAAGTTAATTTCTTCATTGTGCTCAGATAAGAAGCAGCCTTTCGATACACACGACAAGATCGAGATTTAAATAATTCAAATCCAAAGTGATCCAGTAATGTCAAAATGACAGGTGACAGTGCAGTAATGCCCTGTTTCTTGTTGTGGACCTCTTGCTGAAAAAATCCAAAACACATACGATATCTATCGCCATGATCCATAAATTTAACAATTTCATTATTCACAACATCGGAATGAGAAGAGAGAAGTGTCGCGACAATGTGTGGAAACATGTGATCGATTCCTGCCGTTGTCAAGGACATTTTTTTAATCATTTAGAAAAATTAACGAGCTCCAATTCCCTCATTATGAAGAAATGAGTTGTTATGTTGGAAAAACATAAAGCACTTTTGATTCCAGATGAGAAGTTTTATTAATATCTATAATAACGATAACATGTGGCCTTGCATCTTTCAACTTTAGAAGTAAATAGTTCATTAAACATTCCTCCATATTTTTCATAACATTCGTTATAGCAACCAGCAAGTGAGACAGGTGCATCAGCAAGTAATCTGTTGCCATTGTTTCTAGAACGTACGAAATCGACGGCGGCACGTCCAAAAGTATGGTATGGTGCGTAGTAGTAGTCAGAGAGTTCTTCAACTGTCAATTCTCTTAAAGCTTGTCTGATCATTCTTCTTGTGGTTCTTCTGTTGTTAAATTCCTTCTGACGAGTTCTTGAATCAACTTGGCGAGCTTGACAGAAGAGTCTCTTGGTTGAGTAATTGTCAAGTCTTGATGTTGTTGTTCTTCCGCACACACAGCAGCAACAGCAAATGTCAATAACACAAGGAAGACAATAATAACGGAGAGTTTCATATTTTTAAGATTGTTGTGACGAGTGGAACGATTTTACAAACAACAATTTAATGGATTGAGAAAGGTTACACAATACAAGTGGTTGTTCAAGGTTTGTTCATGAATTGAAATAGTTCCAGGTTGAGTTCTGGGATTGCAACGTCCTCTGTTCACAATGTTGCATGAAAATGTTGCAGGATTTTTAGAATTCAAAAAAGATCTGAATGAACATCTGGTAGGAGGATTTAGAGTGAAACTTTAAACACCATCCAAATTGAAGTTACATGGAATTCAAAAGTTTAATGATTGATGCTTTCCCCATGCAACAAACTGAACAGTCCATGCAACAAACTGAATCCATAAATAAAAGCTTGGCCTCAATAGGAGTTCCCTTAGAAGAACACTTACTTTCATCATTGGTTTTTCCAAGTAACATGATCATAACAACAACAAAAAATGTCCACCAGTAACAACAACAAACTTGAATATTCAAGCCTTTCCAATCATCAGTGCCAACCTTTAGAGTCCAAGAATAACACAGCAACATCTTTGGAATTCTCCAATGCAGGATATATCAATGGATCTTTTCTCGATTTGGAATCCATGAAGAGGTATCGAAACAATTCTTCAACCGATTATCCATTTTGAATTTCAAACACGATTGTATATCGGATTCACTACAAACATTATTCTCTCAATTTAAAGAGTTGTTAAAGGAACATGAGGAACAACAATTTTCAAAATCAACAGCAAGGAAGATATTTGAAAAGTGCGGGTTTCCTTCAAGCAATAAGGTAGATATTCTTATTGCTCGCTCTCGTCTGATCAGCGTACTGAGGCCGTTTGCGTTGTGTGCTCATCATTCTGAGAAGGGTGGAAGCAAAATGGAATTATCCAGAACTCTGTACCGTTCATTGCTTGACCTAAGTGCGTTATTTCCTTCCAAATTAAAGACTGATGGGTATGTATTTAAAAATATGAAATTCAAGAGGCTTGTTCAAGTTTTGAAGGAATATAAAAACAAACAAGCTTGTAAAAATAGATGAATCGTTGGAAGAGGAAATGGAAAACGAGATTTCTCAATTGAAACCTGATCGATTTGTCCAATATCAATGGAACGCTGTTTCCAACCAAAGAAAGTCTGACCCAATGAAAATGATACGAGTGGTGGAAGAGGACAGCTATGAAGGTAATAATGCAGATTTTATGAAATTGGTGAAAGAACTACGAGTATTACATTGCAAGAACATAAGAGCTTTATTAATTGATGAAAAACAAAGTTTTCATGAAACATTCGCAACGTATGGGCTACTAGTTACTAAAAGTTGTGTGGAAATAATGGCAATCACAGCTGTGCTAAACCAAGATACCAACCATGACCGAATTTATTATAACCTTCATTATATTGGTTCATTTGATTGGGCGAAGAAAGATTCCGAAACATCAAGCTTGGAATTGTGTGCAATGTTATTGGCCATTTGCATATTTGTGCTGATGAACAACAACAGATTGAAGATTTTGTAAGACAGCGAAAGAATACACAATTTGGCTCATTGGCCACAAGAAAAAGACTTCACATTCAACTTTTGCCAGACGATGAAATTGTCCTTACGAGTAATTCATGTTATGAAATTAAGGGAACTGTACAGACTTGTGAAGATACAAATGAGTCATTGGAGGGCAAACAGGTTGTCTTGGTGAAATCAAGATCCACTTCGTTCTACTTGACCATATTTAATTCTGAGCTCATCATCTCTCAATGCAAACCACCTTTTTCGATATTTCTCAAAGACGTTAACTCGTGTAAGGTTTTCCGAGAATCCTCACTCCTTGCAACACCAAAGAATTTTGAGGTCTCTTTATGTGGTCAATGTTTGACAAAACTTCTGTCATCTCTAACACCGGAAAGCAAGAAACGAATTGTGATTGAGTTGCTTTGTGAAACTCAATTCATTCATTCGAGAAATATTATTCACAACGACATCAAGCTGGATAACGTTGTCATTTATACGGACAAGAAACAACTGCAATATTCAAAATATATTGATTTTGAGCTGTCTAAAAGGTTTGACAAGTACAATATGAACGAAGAAGTGTGTACTGATAACAACGCAGAGACATTATTTTCAGGATCGGGCACTCCTGGATATTATCCTCCAGAAAAATTAGCCGTCATGAATGACAGAAATACTGTTGACCTTAGATACTCGTTAACTCCAAAATCCGACATTTATTCATTAGGAATTGTGCTCTTAGAAATTCTTACTGGCAACAGTGTAAATGATTCTTATTCAATTGAAGATGCATTCACAACACTCTCACGAGACCATGATTTTGCAAGTATGCACGGAATAATTTCATGTATGATTCATCCAGATAAATCAAAACGCCCAACGGCAAGCATGATTCTTCAAACTCTCATTCAAGAGAAGGGATGGGATTTAAAACTGGCACACGAAGGCTGGAAGAAGGCACGAACTTCATTGACTGAAGATTTCTGGAAAACTCATGGTGTGCTAGAAAGGGATTTGTTCGATGATGCAATCAACAACGTCACTTTGGAGCAACTTGTACAAGTCACAACCACTTCCGAGTCATCAGAAGAAAACAAGAAACGAAACAATCACCCTACAGTAGATGTCACAGCAAACAAGAAATGGAAACATGCTAGCAACAAATAATAGGAGCCACAGATGGTCTTCTTAATGTCGGGTTCAGTTATGTTATCCTCAGAACAGGTTAGCTCAATAAATTCCGTTTGAAAAGATTCGACATTAACGTCGTAAATTAAACTCAAATTTCAAAATCTGTGACGTTTGGATATTTCGTGGTCGACCGAATGCAGTTCAAGAATTATATGACATTATTTGATTTCAGAGTTACTTTCTTATCTGGATTACGTGAATAGTCAATCTTAACACCATTTACCTAAACAGCCATCAAAAATTATTCTTACCATTACTCTCGAATCAAGTCAAAGCCAAGGGCTTCTGCCATTGAAAACAAGCTCACTTTCTTTGGTCCAGGTTCCAAAGTCTCAGAACCCTCAGAGTTAGTAGAAATTCGCTTTCGTTTCTTGTCTCCACTACAATCCAAATCTTGTTGTTCGGATTGAACCTTTCCATGCAAGAAAAAGTGATGATTTGCATGAGGACTTTCTGTGCATGTATTACTGCTGTCACTACTGTGATCTGATGAATCAATATCATTGAAACACTTCTCACAAAGATAACACTGATCACAATTCTGACACACAAACAAGGCTCCCTTAATTTTTGCTTCGCAAGTACTGCACGAAAGCTGAAACGAAGGAGTTACGGGTATGGCCAACGTTGCAGCAGAAGTAATCATATCCATTACATTGTGGTTGACATGGCCCTGCACTTGCGGTGGTGAAAAAAAACAATCATGGCACAGATGAAAGGGAGAGGCATTCACATCGGTGCAGTGCTCCTTGACGAAACAACTTTCTGCACTAATTAAATTCCAACACGAGTCGCATACTAGGGCATGAGAGCGTCTTTGAGCGATCAATTGTTCTCGTATTTCATCATAGATTGGATCAATGAGTGCCCTTAGAAGGTGTTTGGATCCTGTAATTTCCCGTTGTTTGACCTTGTGTGCTCTAAGAAGAGTCTTAAAACAACCAATGTGATAAAACCAATTTTGCATATATTCGTGATATGAATCCTCAAAAGACATGCATCCTCTATGCTCATCGGTAATGGAATGATGGCAAGAACGACATTTGGCTCTATTACTCCTTGATACTTCCACGGAATAGGAAGCCTGATTAGGCTTATCTTCAGAATCACTCTCCTGTGTTTGGTATTCAAGAATCACGCATTGACTCGCCAACGTAATAAACTCTCTCTTCTTGTTGGAATCCAATTGTTCAATATCAGAGGCAGAGCAATGATTAAACTGTTGATGAACCGTATTCTCACAGTGGTAGCGAATGCAAAGCCTCATCCACAGAGAGCAATCATTTAAAAGCGATGAAGAATCTTGATTCAAACTTGCACCAGAAATTGCCGCAGAATTCGGCATTCCAAAGTATTGCTTGTTACATTCCGATAACTTGATCAAGGTTACAATATCTAAAAAATCAACAATATAGGAAACCAGTTCTGGCATTCGGAAAAGCATGTCTTGCAAGAAGGCAGGTCTGTAGGTGAGAGGTATTTTCATTTTTTTCTTCTGTTTTAGGGAAAGTTTGGATTATTAGATTCGTCTGTTTTCATAAGCAACATCTTTTTTTACTGCAAATTCAGCAGAAAACAGTTTTCCGCGGAAAACAAAAGAAAACTCTGAATTTTATAAATTCTCTATTATTTCAATTTATTTTCTATGTACATGAGAGAGTTGTGAAAAAGAATCTTTTAAAGTATTTACAACTTAGGGTTCGTGAGGAATATTATCACACGATAAGGAGTTAGTGTTCGTAATGGAAAAGTAGCATGTGGTTATTAATCATTAGCATGCCATGGGAGAGATGGGATGATGACATCTTGTCACCAACTTTCTGACCACCACGAGGTGAAGATGACTGGGGTGAAGAATGGTGTTCAGGTGAGGTTGCTTCACCATCCGAAATAGTATTGACAAGCTTTGGTTTTAACTTGTTCAGAATGGGTTCTGCATTCTGTAAACATTGACTATACAGATCCGAATAGGTCAAGCCGCGAGTGGATGAGGAAATTTCTTCGAGAAGTTGAGGGGTTTGTGTGACTTTTTGGCTTGAATAATGGAAATCATGTTCATTCGCTCCGAAAGGTCTGCATTGTAGAATGGATATGTGTTCCAGAGATGTCACTTCATCCATTTCCTCTTCTTCACCATGCATGAAAATATGAATAGGAACCCCCTCATCATAGTCATACATGGTTTCAATCACTAACTTGTTCATACATTTGGAAATGGAGCCTGGTTCAAGTTTTTGTGATCTCTCATAAATGAATAAGGTCTCTGAAGTCACCAACACTCGCTGTTGTTTACTGTTGGAAGTGTCACATCCAACTGTAACGTCTTGGTCATAATCAAAGTCGTCTTGACGAACAATAATATAGTCATCCTCGATGGCTTGACGAATCACCTTGCCAATAAATCGAATAGGCATTCGACTATTGGCTGAACGGTGGGAATTAAGGCCCAGAAAATTATCGTATGCCTTCAAGACATACTTTACATGTTCTGAATCTTCATTTCCAAACCAGAAGGGGATTTCGATAGGGCTTGCTTCGAAATCATGTTCTTCGTGGCTACCACTGGTAGCATCTTCATGTGTAAATAAGTGGTCTTCTTCATCATCGGTGTAGTAGTCGTCGTCTTCATCTTCCTCGTCTTCATCGAGAAAGGCAGTGGCACGGAAATAGCTTTTATGAAGGTCACAGTCGCTATCCACGTCTTCGTCGTCATCGTCAAACGATTGTTCATCGGCATCATCGTCATAGTCACAATCACTACTATCGTCTGACATTTCAAATGAGTCTGTCCTCATTAAGACGTCTCCTTTCCTTTGTCTGCTTCTGATGGCACAGAGGAGCAATATGGATTAATGGAGCTCTCTTGGTTGTCGTTTCTGTGGTCCTTGGGGCCACAAAAGACAAATGGTTGTTGTAAATTCATCATTTCGTTAATCGTTAAATCAATACTATTTTGTTCTCTACTTGATGGCGCGGCAGCACAAGTCAAAATCTTTGTATCCTGGTGAGTGATGTTCTTGTAAAGAATGGCAAACTTGTCGTTCGTTGTCGTAATGGTTGTTGTTCCAGCAAACATGGTTGATTGAGTGAAAGAGGTTGTTGTTGTTGGTAATGAAAGGGAACATGGAAAATATTGTGGTTGTTGGGAGTGAGTGGGATGTAGTTGGTTTGTAGAGTTTTGATGAACACTAATTTTTCTTCAAACAAACTGCAATAAATTTTCTTTCAATTTCTTGAATTGGCTAATTGGTAATGATTTAAAATTCTTGTTTTCGATTCAATAACTTTAAACGCAAATCTACTTGTATGGATGGGAGTTAAAATGGTCGCTACAACTATTACGAGGCTTTGATGAAACTATAATCAATAAATAGAATTCTTCTAAATTTGGGTGATATGAAAGAGGTTACAACTAGAATATAAAATTCTCTTCTTCAAAATACGTGATATTCGGAATGGGCTATATCTGCAATGATCTATTATTACTAATAGGCTACTATGAATTGATGGTATATTGCGTTGGCAATGTGATGATGAAGGTCTATTTCTTTTTAATTGTTGTTGTCTGATGATGGAACAAAATGCGTCCGTAAATTATTTTGAAATTGCTTGAATTATTTTTGGTTTCAAGTTCCCACAACAGCAATGGGAACTCTTTAGGGGCGTGAAACGTTTTTTAATTCGAATTTCAAAATACAATTCGTTGTATGAATGAAACCAAGAGGGCACTGAGGTTCTTCACGAAAATGATAGCAACCAACAATACAGGTCAATGGTACAATTTGGGTAATTTTGAAAAGCACATTGTCAATTTTCATAACTTGTTTCACATTTACTTTACAGAGACCTAATTTGGCCAATTTACAAGATCCTTAATACATCTGAATAATTATTGAATAATCACAAAAATTTGTTTGTTCTTCCTCTACAAACAATCACAGTTTGTAGAGTTCTCCTCCTTCAAATCATGAACTTCTGGAAATGGTTTGAAATATTGTGCATTCACTTGTTCCTGTGTCAATACGAATGGATAGCCCTCACCCTCAATCAATTCAGCCGTAACATGTTGCTCTGTACCATTATTGGTCTCACTCTTCTCGTTGTTGCGTAAAACCAACTTGTATAAACCAAATTTTCCATTTCGATATTCATTTGAAAATCCATCGTCCAGATACAATAAATTTTGACTGGAATCACTGATAACAGCACTGTTCGTATTTTCACTTCCAAACACATGATATTGAATTGGACTTGTCAATGTATCATAAATGCTTTGCTTGCTTTCAGCTCTCATTGGAATTATACTTCCGGCCTTAACAAGAACAATGCTCTTATCCCAAGTAATTTCAGTAAATTCCACTACTTGTCCTCCTTCAAAGTGACGAGATGGATTGAAAAAGTCGTAAAATCCACCAGGATGCGGTGGTAAGTAGACTTTTCTTGAGGTTGCTCCCTTTTCTAAAATTGGAGCTACCAACAAGGATGGTCCAACAAAGAGCTGTGTATTCTCAAATTCTGAATTGTAGCAATCGGAGTCATGTGGGAATTCCAACCACAGTGGTCGAATGAGAGGAACATATTCCTTATTGGAATTCGTTGCATACTGGATATAGGTATACAAGTAGGGTGCCAATCTGTGCACGTGTGAGATAAATTCAAAAGAACGATTGTTTGTGATGCATCACAAGTTCAAGATTATTTCATGCTTTCAAAAAACACATACCTATAACGTAATTTGATAAACATTCGACATGCCTTTTCACATTCCTCACCAAATGCCCAAGCATTTTGTTCGAGAGTATCCTTGGTGGAGTGAGATCTAAAGAATGGATAACACAGGGCTCCCAATGCAATCCATCGAGCATAGAGTTCAGGATTACAATCTCCAACAAATCCTCCCACATCAGCACCAACCATCACTTGACCTACCAAAGACATGTTCAACAACATGGCAATACTCAGTTTCATATCATCGAACGTAGAGTTGTTATCACCACTCCAAGACCATGCATATTTCTGCACACCAGAGTAGCCACTACGTGTGAGAAGGAAGGGTCTTTCATTGGGTTTCACTTGCACGAGACCTTCGTGTGAAGCACGGGCCATAAGTTGTCCATATGCGTTATGAACGAAACGATGTAAAATGTTGAGAGTGGTACCATTACGAAGAGAAACGTTGTGATCCACGGCCAGTGTGAATGTTTTAAATGTTCCATCATTGAAAACAGCTGGCTCATTCCTACATTTTGGTATTCATTCAGTCAGATTGATTATTCATATGTTGATATGTTGTGAATAAATTTTTGAATAAAAATAAATTTTCAAACAATTAGTGACACTTACATGTCGTTCCAAAATGCATGAATGCCTCGATCCATCAAATCTTGATAATACTTTCCCCACCATTTTCTCACTCTCTCATTGAAATAATCTGGGAAACAACATCTAAATGGCCATACTTGTTCCACGTAGGTCTCTCCCTTCAATTGACACCATACATGCTCTTGAGTTCCTTCAGCATAGACTTTGTACTGTTCTGGCTCGGTTTGGCTCTTTGAAATTCCAGGATCAATAATGGCCACAAATCGTTGTCTATTGTCCAATAATAAATGATTGGCAAGAGCAGCAGGTTTTGGAAAATGTTGCTTTGAAATTGTGAAACATTCAAATTGATTCATATAGTCAATATCCAAATAGAAAACGTCACATGGAATGTCATGTTGAATAAATCCATCTGAAATCTCTCTCACCTTCGCTTCTGGATAGTAACTCCAACGACATTGTTGAAAACCGAGTGCGTACATGGGTGGAAGCCAAGTTCTTCCTGTAAAATTTTTGTGTGAAAATTGTTGAATAAGTGAGAGGGGTGTTTCTCCAACAAACAAATACATGGACATGGTTCCATATCTCTCAATAGAATTTTTAACAATTTTCTCCTCAGTCTCAGGTTTGAAAAGAGTCAAATCCCATTCTTGTCTACTAACAGTGTCTACAAAAATAGCAGGATTCAATGAAGAGCTAGAATTAGTAGCTGGTCCACAGAACATGAGAAATGGAGTAGATTGATACAATGGATCAGAATTAAATGAATATCCAAAATGGTCGTAATTCCACATTAACCATTTTCTGCCGTCTTTTGACAAGTGGCCACTCTTCTCTCCAAATCCATAAACTTTTTCTTTGTTCAATGGTGAGAATGCCATCAATGTTTCATACAAACTCTGATTTTCAAAGGTATAGTCTCCCGAATACTTGGAATTTGCATCCTTATTTTGAATGGGAATTGAATGAGTCACAAATTTGTGTGAAAATGTGAGAGATTTCACTAAAACAGAGCCATCATCCTCCTTATTTTCTATCAAATCTAGAGAAAATACAGAGCTATTACTATTCTCCTGGCTTGATGGTTGGGTACCCTGATGATCAATTATTCGAATAAAAGTTTTTCCGTGACCTCCTTTGACTCGCACATCCCAATACCATTTACAATGTTCCACCTTCTCCTCATCACCCTGAACACAAGCACTCGATGGAACTAATTCCAGAGTCAAAGCCGATGAAACTAATTCTTGTTCCTTCTCAATCGCAAACGAATCTAACGTGAGATGAGATTCATCGGGATCGTTCACTTCCAATCTCCACATGAAATCAGACAATGCCAATAACGAGACTTGTACCAAAGGCTGTGTGGGTTGTTGTTGTGATTGCTGGTCCAGCACCGATGAAGAGATAATTACCACACGAGAAGCATCATGTGAAAGAGAAACTGTCAGTGGTGTGGAAGCCATTTTTTTGTTCCAGAAAACTGACCTTTTGATTACAATCAAACGGATTAGTACTGATTTAAATCACCACAACAACAAACCTCAGTGGTGATATCTTACTTTTGAAACGGGTTAATGTTTATAGCTCATGACAATGTTTATCAAAATCTACCTTTAAATTGTCTTGTGAGTTAGCGGGGAGGGGGATCGAGAGCGTAGCTTCCATCGACTCAATCAGCAAGCTAAATTCCATTTTGGGTCTAACTTTATTCGTCGATCTGAGCCAAAGAGTTCTCGGTAATTGAGGACATGGATGTCGAGACTTTAATTATACACAATTATTGTGCATTATACTTGCATTGAGGAAAGTTTGGCAGGTCACATTAGTATCTTGCTGCATTTTGATTTCGAGATGTTGATCTCTTGCTGTTGACGATCATTAAGATGAAAAAAACTCATGTGTAAATCTGCTTGGACCAGTTTGATTAACAAGGAAAAATAATAGAAATTCATATAACGATCTACTTTAACTTCCAATAAGGTATACGTACCCTTATGTACGCGCAGTATATGATTCATTATGTAATGCCACAATTCGTGTGTTAAGATGTACAAATATAGTTAGGCCCAAAATGGAAGGCAAAAGTCTGATTGCCTACGCTCTCGATCCCCCTCCCCGTGAGTTAGGGCTCTTAAAACAACACCAAAAAAATATGCCTTCACAAGGATGAGTCATCCGGAAATCAAGATGGCCACTACCACCCATACCATGAACACGAATCGGAGAGAATCAAGATTGAAAAGAGTGATGGCACATTTATTTCCTTCAAGAATGATGATCCAGACACAAGAGAATGATAGTACAACCAAAGCAATGAATAGTTCCCGAAAACAACCATCATCACCATCAAACAATCGTTTAGATGGTACAGATGTACCACTATCAAAATCATCAAACATGAAAACAACTACTTCTTGGTCCATTCTGTCATCACTTTTGCAATACTTATTGAAATCTAATTTATTATTCCGAGCATGCCAAATTGATGAAAAACAATTCAAAATTCAGCAAGATTTTGAAAACTTGAATGCAACTCCTCTTTTGAAGGATATCAACATGTCCAAAATTATTCACAGTGATAATCATGATCATCATGGAAATACAGAGAACCTCTTTGTCCATCACGCTCCCGGTACAGATGAGAAGAGAGGCTTAGTAACAGCTGCAGCTGGTAACCCAACAGCAACACGTACCGCAAGTAACAACAACAACAATACAACACCTACAGCAACAACCACTCGCTCGGATCCAACTTCTCATCCCGGGATTATCAACAAGTTCATTAGAAGTTTTCAAGGAAATCCACCACTCTCGACGGACTCCATTCAAGCATTCAACAATATTCTCTTTTTAGTGAATTCAATTCCTCCTTCTGTGAATAGTGTCAGTATTTTTGACATCATGTTAAGAAGTTCAAAATTGGATTCAGATTTACTTCCGTTTTTGGCTCAAGTTAAAATTCCAAAAAGTGCACTCGGTGGGACAGATTACAAAACCTTCATTAGTACATTGTCTCGAGTGCAAATGTATTTACCAAGTTGGTATTACAATTCGTTAGTATTGGCCAAAGCCCTTGGAGATTTTGACTCCATTCTCCTGTATTGCGCTCAACGTTTTGCAAGAGAAATCAAAATTCAAAAAGCCATCACAGGAGCTCTCATTTATCCTGCAATTATGACTACCATAGGTCTATTGGGAATTACTTTATTATTGACACGAATTTTACCTCAGAATATTGCAATTTTTGAGAGTATGGGCCTCACAGTACCCTCGTTCTTGCAGTGGACAAATTATCTTGTTCGAAGTGTTCAATATCACTGGTTGGCACTTCTCTATATCATTCCCTCGACCATGTCATCCGAATACCTGCCATTCAAATCATTTCTCAGGTGGCAATACATCAAAATGCACACTCCTTTGGGTAATTTGAAATTTTTGCAAGACAAGGCCACTCTCTTACATACATTGTCTCTTCTCGACAAGGAGCAAATTACTTCAAAACTACTCATTGTTTGCTCGAATATTAGTTCAAATCCAATTCTACAGCACATGGTCGAGAGTATGGCAAGTTTGGCCAAGTATGGTGCTGGTGCAGATGACGTTTTGGCATACATGTTAAAACAAAAGCACATTTTCTCGCCGTACGAAATTGCTTATTTGCAAGCTTGCTTTATGAGTGGAAAGCACAGCATTATTCAAGACGGATTGAAATATGTCTCGCAGATGATACTCAAACAATATACCCAACAGTTGCAGACATTATTGAAAATTCTAAACCCGGCCACTGTGGCCATAATTGGAGTATTGGTGATTGTGATTGCTGTGCTTGGTATTTATCCAATGATTGCCCTGACAGGAGCTGTCACTGCAAACAAGTAGTTGATTTGCTTTTAATGCCCATCATGTTGTCATATTAATTCAACCAATTCTCTCAACATGGATATCAACATTGAGAGATTTGGATTCTTGTAATGAAAGCTTTGAGCTGCACCATGTGGTTTTTATTTTGAGAAAATTTTACCGACCAAGTTGTGGAGCTTGTGAGAGGCAGAAGGATTCAGATCATGTAACAATTCCATACATTCACCTTTGTGTTTACAAACCCCTTTATCAGACACGCTCTGAAATAAATCCTTTCCAATATCATAGGCTGTTTTTTTCTGAAAAGGCTTTAATCGAGAATTGCTGCAGCAATTCTGTACCTTGAGACCCTTATTGAGAGTTTTAACTTTTAACAGCATCTTGATCGTTTCCATGGATCTGTTCAAGCATGCCCAATGCAATACAGTACCTCCATCACAGTATTCATTGCATTTCAATGCTCCTTCAGCAATTAAATACTTGAGTATTTTGGGTTTTGAAGTTGTGATGGCTTCTTGAATAAATTGAGTTTGGGAGAGAAAAGGGTTCGACTCGGTTTGTGTCCAAGCTTCCACACAGAACACACTGTCAATAAAAGTAAAATATCTAACAAGCATGTTTTTGAAAAAGGATTCTAATTGTTCAACGCTTCCAAAGCGACTGAAATCCAAATGTCCTTCATCAATGTTATGATGATGATACGATCCTCTCAAGTATTCTCTCAAAATTTCCTTTTCAACGTCTATAAAATGTATCAGCGAATGAATAATATACTGAATGACTCGTTTGTCCTCTAGTGATGCAATAAATTCAAGCTGATCAATGTCTTGCACAATATCCTGAAGCACTCGGTAGGGTTGTTTTTGACACAACTCATTGATAATATAATACTGCTTATGTTTTGCAGCGTAACCAAACATGCTTAGTCCCATTACATCCTTGACATTGAGGGATTCACAAAACGCTTCATCTCTAACCAAGACAAAGGAATCTGGACACTCCAACAAGTAGTTGAGTCGGTCCACAAAATTCACAGGTAAGTTGCCTTGAGAAACTCCAGTTGACTCTACATCTTCTGTGTACGAGTTATTAATGATGTCAATCATGTCTTTGATATTTCTTCGTTGTTTTCTGGTAAGAAGGATTTGATGAATTTTTGGAGGCACATAATGATAGTCAGCGAAGGTTGAAAAAAGCGGCCTTCTTGTCAACTGCGCACTTGATGACGCTGTCTCTGGTCTTGAAGGTGATTTTTGGGTACTGTCTCTAAATGTTTTGCAAAACACTCCTCCTGGTATGTGAATGACTTCTTCATCGTCACTACTAGCTTCCTCGTCTTCTCCTTCAGAATGAAATTCTTCCTGACCATGATTCACCATGTCCTCGCCATTCAGCTTCTCTAAAGGTTTAATTTCAGATGGTCGCACAAGTTTAAAATCAACAATTTGGTAGGTGTAATGTTTTTTCACAGGTTGAACTTTGGCATGACCATTACATGACTTGCGGCGAGGTTTTGGCATGCTGTCACAAGAATCAGCATTGTCACTTGGTACCTGCTCCTCGCTTTGGTTTGTGGAATATTTGGGAATGTCATTTGCTGGACATGAGTCCTCAATGGAGTTAGGTCTAATATTTGTTTTGGAATTGGGTGGCAGAGTCATGTGTACATAAATTGTATCCAGATATTTGAACGAATGTGACAAGTTACTTCCAACGACTACGCTGGTACAGTGAGACTTTCGTCTGTGATTGCCATGACTCACGTGCTTGTCCACAATGGGTGAGACGTCATCCTCATGTTGGATATATTCATGCTTAACTTCGAAGCCCTTCACAAACGAATCAACCTTAATCGTTACGGAAATGTATTGAGCATGATTATTGGTAATGTTTGGTATGTAATTTTCAATTTGAGAAATGTGAAGGTTTTTAGGAGTCACCTGATCGCCACCTATTGTACGTTCCAGAGATCTCTTTAATGGCTCGCTGTTGCAACGTTTTGTCATGACTGACACAGTGGGACTTCGTTTGTAAAATTGAGGTGTTGGAAAAGAGGTATGATGTTCATAATGAGGGTGGCCATGTTGTTCCTGTTGATTGCAGTTGTGTTTTGAGTGTTGCTTGGCCATTTGACTTCCACTTTCACTTGTATGAGCCTTCTGATGAATGGGAGGTAAAGTCACTGGTTTTGGGTTTTGCTCATGGAATGACGTATCCTCTCGGGAGTCATCATGATGCAAATGTTCCACAGACGGCAGATGTTCATGCGGATGAGTGTGTGAGCTTGGGTTTCTCACACCGTTTACGGAAGCACCTTGGACAACCTCAATAATCTTTCCACAACATTGTTTGAAAAGAGCATTACAGTTTGAGGAGGAATTGGGAGAGCACAGAGTTGTCTTTTGTTGGGAATTGTGTGCTCCGCTTACATGGTCTTGCTTCATGATAGGTTCAATCGGCGAGAGGTCATGATGATGATTGAAGATATTATGTACATTGGTTTGAAATGGAATGGGTTCAAGGGTGATACTTTCAAATCCTTTCATGGAAGAATTGTTGGAAGAATATTCATGGGATGATTGAGCTGAACTTGTGAGTTTAGACTTTTTTCTCTTCTTCTCCGGAGCAGATACGTTTACACCCGAAGAAGAAGATGATGATGATGAAGAATCGTTTGGATGATGTACTATCATGGTTCCTTTTTCTTCATGATAATGTTGTTGTTTGAACCAACTGGATGATGCGGAAAAGAAGCACTCGACAGACCTTCGGAAGGACGTGTATTTGTTTGAGTGCCACTAGTAGAATTCATATCGGGAAATGATCTTGGATGAGTAAGTGTGTTCAATGATGAACCAGCAAGGAGCTGCGTGTTTTTTGTTTCAATTGGTTTTTCTCGAGTATCGTGTCCCAATAGACACCTCTCAAGAGCCACCAAACGAAACACATTTTCTCCATTTTTAGAATCCTCGTTAATTTTTTCTTTTTTGTTCCTCAGACCATGGAGTATGCCATTTAATTCCTTCTTTGGAATGATATCGGCTCAAAGAGAGTTGAATGACCCTTAAAGTTGAGAGATTTCCAAGACCAAGTGTTAACGATCATTCCTTAATAAGACAAGGATACCCTTTGATGTTGCAAACTTTTAAAGTTTCACATGCACACCTTAAGGTTATCCTTTGAAATATTAGGCTCCCAAACGGACGTATCTTATTGGTGGCACTGTTCCTCATTATGCAACATAAAATATCTTCCACATGTTCCAATTTCAAGAGAAAACTAATTTGACTTGGAAAGCAATGTTGATGAATAGAACCGTCAACCTTAATCTGCTCAACTTGATGGCGGTTTCCAGAGGGCCTGACTAATCTGCAGCCTCACAGAGGTGGAAATGATTTTAAACAATATGCAAGCTTTTAAAGAAATGAAACGTTTGTTCCAAATCATTCCACTCTTTTCATTTTCACAAAAATTATTACAAAAAATGAACAAACAAAACAAACACAATCAACCACTCGTCCAGCCACGACCTCAACCAATGATCGGAATGAAGGGAATGAATTTTTCTGAATTATGTCAGGATGAGTGGTATCATATTTTGAATTTTTGGAAACAACATTCTTGTTGAACGTGTGTATGCGAGTTTCAAAACAATTTTATAAAATTTCAATACATCAAGTTCTCCACAAGATCATGATGATCAGAGTCCATGAAATCACAATATCTGACATTGTCTGAAAATATTTTGTGGAAATTTGAACTCGACATTGAATTTGCAGACATTTGAATGGATGACAATCATTCTTTTTCGGGGATGAAGGTGTTCGATTCGTTGCTGAAAGTGCTGTATTGACAAGATTGAAAATTCTCGACTTGACCACATGTAATATAAGTCAAGAAGGAGCTCGATGGCTCTCTCTCAGTAAGAATGTCAAAAATTTAACACAACTCCATATCATGTTTAACAATATTGGAGATGAAGGATTGAAATATATTGCCGATAGCCCTTATTTGTCGAATTTGACAAGTCTTAAAGCAATTCGAACGTACATTGGCGATAAGGGCATCATGGCGCTGTCACAAAGCAAAAACTTGTCTAAATTACGATTTTTATCAGTCATGGGCAATAGTATTGGAAATGAAGGTGTAAAATCTCTCATTGACGCGTGTGGAGTAAATTTTCCACACATTCATACTTTACACTTGGGAAGAAATTACATTACCGATGAAGGAGCCAAATACTTTCTTCAAAATGACTACATTTTCAAGAATTTGTTGGAATTGAATCTGAGTTACACGAAAATTCACGAAATGGAAAAGATCATACCAGAAAAACTTGTAAATTTGATGGTATTTTACTTTGGCATGAATGAAATGATCACGAGAACAAAAAACAAATGACATGTTGTGAAATAATTATTGCATGAATAATAATTTGACAATTAATAATTCAAATAAAAAATTGGATAAGGAAATTGTTTTGGCGGCTGTGCACTACTAACAAGATAGTAGAGCAAATCTGTTGTCGACTGTGAGTTTGCTAACGCATGACAAACAACAAATTTTCGAGCTCGAGTCCATCACCCTTCACCTGTCAATTTCACAAACAAAAAAAATGCGCAGCTTCTCCTTCAAATCCAACAACACGAGAAAGATTTCAGTGCAACTGAATCCCACTCGCACCGAAGACTACACACTCTCTCTCGATCAACCCATCGATGACCTCCTCAAAGAAATTGCCACTCGACACAATCTCTCTCCATCCTCCTCATCAAATTCTCTCAAAGCACCCACGACACAAACGTGCGAACTTCACGTCACCAACTTTAAATCTCGTAAAGTTGTATGGGGTACATTGGTCAAGAATTTACTCAAAGAACAATATCAAGTCACTCTCGAACCTCCTTTTATTTGAATCAGTCTGAAGCTGCCTCGTCTTCTCAAACTTCAATGACTTCTCCAGGTCGATCAGCGAGTACAATGAACAAGACATCACCTGGTAATTCGTATTCTTCATCGTCGACGAGTTCGACCAGTAATCATACGACATCTGTTCCTATCAATGCCAATTTGTCAAATATTTTGCTAGCGAATGAGTCATCCTCGACATCCACGACAGCAACTACTTCTACAGCAATGAACAGAAATGTCTCGGATTCGGTCGATCAATTGGTCGATGAAATTACACTCTCTCCAAAGAAGAAGACTGAAGGTGCGGCAACAAATTCAACAACAACAACACACCTCGTCGTCGACGGAACAACAACCCGAAAAACCAAAAGTTGGACTTCACTTGTTGTTGAATAAATTGGCCAACAAGGAGGCCAATGCTGCGTCTTCGTCAGGAACACTCGATCCTGCCACTGCCCGTGGAATGAGTATTATGAAAATTTCAACAAGTTCACCCGTCTTGTTTGGTGGTTTGTTGGAAAATCACTTTCCGAATGGAACTTCAATTTCTGTTGGAAGTATTCCACCCGTTCTTGAGAAAATGCTTTCGTATTTGAAACAAGACAGAATTCAGAGAACTCCGGGAATTTTCAGATTGACTGGATCATTGGCAGAGAAGGAACGATTTATTCAAATGTTGAATGAAGCTCAATCCAAAGGTGGTGATTTATCACCTGTTGTCTTTCCAAATTCGATTGACCCAAATATTGTGTGTAATTTATTAGTGGAATATTTTAACAAGTTGGATCGAGCATTATTTGAACCTTTTCACAGATTTGTGGAAATTAATGAAATGACTTCTGACTCGGAACGTGTGACTGCTTTGAAAAAAGTCATTGATGAAATGCATCCAATTTATAGAAATGTCATTAGAGATTTCTTTTATTTCCTTGTTCAAATTTTATTGTACAAGGAAGAGAATCGTCTCAGTGTCAAATCATTGTCTGTAGTGTTAGGACCTGCTCTCCTTCGTGGTAAATTAAAGGATGACGATGAGGCCACCAAAATTCTGGATAATAATAACAATAGCAAGAAGAATGCACCAGTGAATGCTACCACACTCATTTCCACTCGTCAATTGTCACAAAAGATGGTTGATTTTTATGTTCACACTGTTGGACAAGTCATTGAAAGTTATCATTCCGTTTTCGACGAAGACGAATTGGCTGACTTGCACAAATTACATCACAAGAAACCCAAAAAAGCAGACCCTTCCAATCCCAACAAGACACTCGATGCATTCATTCAAAAATTGCAAGAACACAAACAACGAGCTGGAAGTACCATGACGAATGTGAAACGTCACGGAGAGTCCACAACTTTTTCTGCTTCCGATGGCTTTTCAGGAAGCACACCTAGAGAACCAAAAAAGCCAACGACCAAGAATGACGAAGAATGGGAAAATATTCAAAAATCATGGATGCAATTTGTTGAAAGTTGGAAAAAGAAGTATAGTGACGAAAAACAAGCGCATGAAGACACTGCAGAAGCTGTAAAAATTACAAAACAAGAAATTGAATTTGAAAAGAAACAAATGAAGGAAGAATTGAACAAGATGAGAGATCAACTCGACGAAAAGAAACGTTTCATTCTGCAAAAAAGATCCGAATGGGAACTTCAAAAAGAACAACTTCAACTCAATTGGGAAAACGAAAAGATCGATCTCGAAAAGGAAAAATCTCTTCGATCCAAAGAAATTCAAGAGAGTCGTGAACAATTCAAGCAAACACTTGAATATTACAATGTTAAAAATTTCCAAATCGATTCCATTATGGGCGATGAAGAAGATGATGAAATTTCAAAAACAGCCACCAAAGGAGAACATTCTGGAGATGCTACTAGCGAAAGCACAACCTCACCAGCTACGAATCGAAGCGGTGCCTCTCGTTCCGTCATTGGAGGTCAGAAAATTTCTGTGGATTCACGTTTCAAAAAGAAACTTTCCGATGCCTCCGCTTCCGATAAACACAAAAAGAAGCATGACGATGATGAAGATTCGGATAGTGACGATGCCAGTGACGATGATACCACCACGACAAATACGACGACAACAACTACTTCGACGACCACTCGAAAAAGTAATGCTCTCTTCACCGATCTCGAAGACAAGACTCCACAATCCTCACTCGGAAATGCCTCTCCCTCTAAGAACATCTTCCTTCCAAAAGACAAAACTTCTCACTCGTCGTCTGAAGAGGACAATGACGATCCAGCTCACACCAAACGTTGTGCAGCTTGTAAAAAGAAAATTACAGGAGAATATATGGAAACTTCGGATGGATATTACCACAAACCATGCTTTAGTTGCTGCAATTGCTCGAAAGAAATTACAGGTCCTTTTGCTACAGTGGCTGGAAAATTCTGGTGTGCCACATGTATTCAAAACAAGAACAAGCATGTCAAGTATCAAACCAAAGATGAAAATGCAGAGAAGAAACCAACCAAACCCACTGCTGCAGCTAGTGGAGAGTTGGAATGTTCTGCCTGTAAAGAGAAAATCCTCAATAAGGCAGACATGGTTAAGGCACTCGGAAAATGTTTTCACAAACAATGTTTCTTGTGCCAGAGATGCGGCAATGAATTTGAGAATATGAAATTTTATGACTTGATGGGTGACCCAGTTTGTGCAAATTGTAAACGAAAATCGATCAAATCCAAAGTGACGAAATAAATTGTGAAACCTATTTATGAACTAAATTTATTAAGTTTCAAAATTTTATATTTATTTATTGCTTGTGCCGAGTGAACTTTGAGTGAAAAAATGAAAGAATCACCAGAATATCAATTTGTGTATTTTGCTCAGATCGGAGATCTTGCACGAATGAAACAATGCTGGGAAGAACAGAAAATTACTAACATTGATTGCTATGGATTAATGGGAGTATGTATGAAGCGGGTGATCCAATCCTTGAACAATAGTTAAAAAATTGATTTTAATATTTTCGTAATGAACATAAATATTTTCAATTATTACCCTTTCGGAATGGGTTGATCTTGTAGAAAGTAAGCATAATAAGTGTGATGCATGTATATTTTGGTTTTTAAATTTCACATAATTTACGCTTGATGAAAGAATGCACTGCATTGGGCTTGTTCTCGAGGACATGTTGAAATTGTTAAATATTTAATTCAAAACGGAGCAAATGTTAATAATTTAACGACACAGGTAAGCTAGAAAATGTTGTCTTGATCACAAATTTTAACAAGATTGCAAAATCAATTTCACACAACTGATTTCCAGTTTCGGGTAAATACAAAATGATTCATATGAAAATTCCATTCATACAAATAGTTTTTTGGTACATTTAAGCTTTCTGCTCTGAACACTGCTGCTTTTTGGGGAAATTTAAAAATTACAAAAATTCTGTTGAAACATGGAGCTGATAAATGCATTCGACAAAGTGTTCTTGATAATGGAAAGAAATCATTATTATCCGTACATGAAAGAGAGGAAGAGAAAACTCCAGAAGAAGTGGCACGATCGAAAGGATACGTTCAAGTGGCAGATTATATTGCAAATTTTAATTATGACAATTATCAAGTGAGAAAAAGATCAAAAAATGTAAGTATTCGAGTTGTGAAAATTCAAATATATACTGGATATGATATGGAAATGAATGGAACGACACAATTGTGACCTAAAGAGATTTAAGAAAAAACTTGTTTCCATTCTGTGGCTTTCCAATGAACATGATGGTTGTTTAGTGTTACATTCGACTTTTTCAGACATTTCCATTCAATGTTGGCCATTTGTGAATTTAATAACAAGTACAGAATCAGTTTCATCTTGTTTAATGAACACTACCTCAATCATGGATTCAATCCAATCTTATGAAAGTTCAAGTGCAAATTCGAACAATGAAGCAACTGTTCTGGAAGAATCAACAACATCCAGATCAGAAGAAGAAGAATCATTATCAGCTCGTTCGGGGCGACAAGAATCATCATCGCCCGTATTAACCACCTCTCCAACAACAACTCCATTCAAAAAACGAAAACTCATTCACACCAACTCGAGTGTCCGATAGAATAGAAGAAAATCAATCCCGCCATTGAAATAAACTTTTGATAAAAAATATTTAAATATTCGTAACGTTTGAATTTTTACACACAATGCCTCCAAAGAAGAAGGAAGAGGAAAAGGTTGGTTGTTATGATGATGGATTCATTGAATGCTCATTTGAAAATGATGCTGATTGGAACGGTAATGATTTTAACATTGGTTGAACAACAAACATTACAATGATCATCAATTATGTGGATGAAATAATATCATCATTTTACCAACATCATTAATTACATATGAATGTAGGGTACTGCTAAAATTACGACGTTTTTTACATTGAAGAAAAAAGGTTCTAGTAATGACAGTAGCAACAACACCAACAACACAAATTCATCATCATCAACATCTCCGAGTGTCAAACTTAAGAGTACTTCTTCTTCCGAAGATTCCAAGTGAGTATTCCATCGAATTGAATTTATTTCAAAAATTATTATTTCAAAATTATAACTAATAGAAATAAGCGAAAGAGAGATTCCAAAAGTAATTCCATTGATTTTGAATTATCTTCAGATGACGACGAAGAAGATGTGAAACTTTCCAAGACAACAACACCTACCAAACAACAATCCACTCCAACCAAGAAATCGACCAAACAGTCCGCAGCATCAACAACTGTGCAACCTCATGAACTTAGTGAAGATAGTGATTTGGATTCAAAAAAAAAGGAAACTAAAACGACAACTCCAACAAGACCCAATACTCGATCACAAAGTAAGGCAATGACACCAGAAAAGAAATCTTCTACTCCTGTCAAGACCTCATCTTCGAATTCAGAAAAGAAAACCAAATCACCTGCAAAAACCACTCCAACGAAACAATCTACAAAAAAGTCCAAAGTCATTGCCGATGATGAAGACGATGAAGACGATGATAAGGATGATGATTTTAATGAAGATATTGAAGAAACAATTCCATCCAGCAAGAAACGAAAGATGACAGTCCCTACTCCAGAAAAAAAGGTTGAGCAAAAGAAGAAAAGAATTCTACTAAGGACACGACGAAAAAATCAAATACTTCTGAAACACCAAAGAAGAAGAGCTTTTTTGACAAGAGTGCTCACGAAAACAAAACTCGAGCTAAAAATCCAGGATGTAAACAAGTACCAAAAGGAAAACCCATGTTTTTGGAAAAGAAGGCATTTGTGATTACAGGTCAAATGGAATCCTTAGATAGAGAAGAATTGGAAGATCTTATCAAACAATATGGAGGTTTTGTTCGTACCAATGTTTCTGGAAAAACTGATTATGTTATTGTGGGAGATGATCCTGGCGAAAGTAAAATGAAGAAAGCAAGAGAATGTAAAACCAAACAAATATCAGAGGATGACTTTCTTGAAATGATCAGAAAATCAAATCCTGATGGAAAATATGATGAAGATGGAGATGTTGCAATGCAAGATGCAAAGCCATCTCCAAGGGCGAAATCTGAAAAGGTGACAAAAAGTAGCAAACCTAAAACTTCTGACAATGCACTCAGTAGTGTTGTGCAAGTTTCTAAGGAAGTGGTTAAGGCACGCAACGGTGACAATGATCAACTCTGGGTTGAAAAATATAAACCCGACACTTCACAACAAATTATTGGTCACAAGCAAGAATTTAACACACTCTTAGATTGGCTCAAGAATTGGCATGAAAATTATGAAAAAGAAAGTAACAAGGCTGCTGAAACAAAAGGTAGAAAGAAAGCAGCATCATCCGATTGGAAGAGAGCTGCCTTCCTCTCAGGACCTCCAGGAATTGGTAAATCGACCACAGCTGCCATTGTTGCGCGAGAGGCCGGATTTACTCATATTATTGAAATGAACGCCAGTGATGCTCGATCGAAGAAGGCCATGAAAGAAGAAGTTGTGGAAATTTGTCTTTCAAAAAGCATTAAGGACTTTTTCGGAAAACCCAAGACAAGCAGTAGTAGCGACAAGAAGAAGCAAACCATTCTCATTATGGATGAAGTGGATGGAATGTCGAGCGGAGATCGAGGAGGTGTTGCAGAGCTCGTTCAAATTATCAAGCAAACACGTGTTCCAATTATTTGCATTGCCAATGATAGATCCAAACCAAATTTAAAAACACTCATTGCCAATTGTTTGGATGTAAAATTCAGTCGACCAAACAAGGCAACCATTGCAAAACGAATTTTAGAAATTTGCAAACAAGAGAAATTGAGTATTGACTTTAATGCAGTGGAATATTTAGTTGAATCTCTCAATAACGACATTCGAAGTGTGTTAAATAATCTTCAATTGATTAACAGATACAGTACAAAAGATCACATTGCTTACAAGGATGCCAAAGAAAATGACGTGACAAAAACGAGTACTACCGATGGAATTTTCGATGTGGTACGAGATGTCTTTGCTCCAAGCAACAAAACTTACAATGAGCGCTTAGAGGACTATCATTTCGATTCAATGCTAGTGCCACTTTTTGTAGAACAAAATTACATTAACATTCGACCCTCTGGCGTTTCAGACAAGGAACGAATGGATCGAATTGCTCTTTCTTCCGATTCCATCTCAATGGGAGACGTTGTTGGTGCGAAAATGTTTAGAAATATGCAATTTGGAAATATGAATACTCATGCCTTTTACAGTACTTTATATCCAGCTTATTTTGTGAGAGGATCTTTCCAATCCTTACGTGCCTATGATCGATATTTCCAATTCCCAATGGTTTTAGGTAAAGGAAGTACGACCACAAAGAACTATAATCTATTAAGGGCCATTCAAAAATCAACTTCTCTGAAAGCAAGTGCAGACACTAAGGAAATGTTGGATTATTTACCTCTTCTCTCTAAAACTTTATTAACACCATTATTAGAAGGAGGAAAAGACAATGTCGATGAAACCATTGAAGCCATGGATGAATATCAAATTTCCAGAGATGAATTAGAATTTATGTGTGAATTGACAACCTTTAAAGGTAAAAATGTTTCTGACACTCACAAGGATTGGTTTTCACAAGTGGACTCGAAAACCAAAACAGCACTCACCAAACAATACAATAAGGTTCACAAGGGATTCAATAAGGTCACTGCTGCCATGGCAAGTCATTCTGAAAAGGACGATGAAGAGTTGAATTCGGGTGATGAAGACGAAGAAGATGATATTCAACTTGATAAATTTGTGAGCAAGATGAAGAGTATTAACAAGTTAGAATCATTTGAAAAGAAACGAGAAAAGGCAGATAAAAAGAAGGAGAAAGCAAGTAGTAGTGGCAGTACTAAAAAAACGTCTTCGACACGAAAAGAAACCAACAAGAAGAAGAAGTAATTCGTGTTAATGACCAATGAAGTCATTCATTTCATAGATCTTTATACCTTTGACGAGTGTTGAAGAACAACGACAAATGGTGTTGGCAATTGGTCTGGTCGACCTGTGGCGGATCTGCTCGGCATGTCGACATTTTGAGAAGAGATAAATGCCTTTACTGGTTTCCAAACATGTTTTTTATGATGAAATGGTTGTGTCCGTGTCGACTATGTCAATTGTCTTGCCGTATTTCGCTCATGTCCGAATATTCGCTTTCCATCTTGACATTTGTCGAGAGCGTAGTATGACTGTATGAAGACGACGTCTTCATAATTCAACAACAGCATCCTTCAAAAAAAACAAAACCTCTCACCAACTTGTTACCAAAATGTCATCACCCACACTCGCACTCGCCTCATTCACCGTGTGCCTTCTCATGGCGCTGCTCTTCCTCTCCACTCCATCTCAACAACAACAATTCATCTCTGTGAACAAGGACTTTACCGCTGCTTTCGATGCTGCCATCCAAGAACTCGTTGTGGACAATTCTTGGATTCAATTCTACTCGGATAACATGTTTTTCGGTGTTCCTCAATGCGCTACCAAAGTGCAATGGCCAGCAAAAGATCCATTTGCACAAATGGGTCGAACAAAGATTGTGACTTGTTTTGAAATTGGAACACTCACACCATGTAAGTAGTAGAAGTAATTGTGTTGCTTCCCTCAAACAATTTTAACATGTGTGAAATGATTGTTTGCGCGCACTATTTGTACATTTATGGAAATTGTTGTAAAAAAATTTAATAGGGCTTGAAACAAAAACAAAATTGGCCGAAAGTGTTGTCAAAATTATTAATAATCATTACAAGACGAATTACATTAATGAAGTGAAGAGATATAATACTTCCCTTTTGGGTTTTTTCGATACCATGAAAAATGCAGTCGGTACTGGAGATTGCGACATTGTGACAGCAAATACTCAACCAAATGCTGATCGAGCTAAAGTGGTTCATTTTCAATGTGGATTTGGTTTCGCCTCGAAGGGTTGGATTCGATCTGGAAAGGATGCTCATATTTCCATTCCAGACGTTTATTCTTTGAACAAGACTGGAATTCTCGTTGGAGGTAAGTGTCAATTTCCGTCAGTAACGATCGTTGATTCTTATTATTTCCAATCTTTGAAATAATTTTCACAACAGCCTATGATGGAACTGCCTATGCCACATTTGTCAAACAAACTCTCACTGCAGCGACCTATGTTCCTTTCTACGCTGTCAATTTACAATATGGAGCTGTTTTGAATCAAACCGTTCATGCATTGATTGGAGATGCTATTCAATTCTTTTCATGGAAAAAACAAGTTGGAAATTGTAATTGTGAAGTGAAGGCCTATGATCCTGCCTATGGATTGTCGACATTTACTTATGGAAATATTACAGAGACTAGTTTTGCAACGAGTTCGATTCGTTTCGGAACACAATCATGGATGTCAATGGCTGTAGTGATGATGATGGTGTTGTTCATGATTCAAACATTGTTCATGTTTTAACACACGAAAATGAGAGATTTTATGAAAATCGATCTCGCTCACCAATGCACTTGTTCTGAATAAGGGATTGGACAAATAAATAAAATGATGATTTACTTGTCATTTGGATTATTTTACAATGTTGTTACTTGTTTCAGTCAACTAAATTAATTCTTGTTGCTCAAACTATGGGCGATTTGTTGAAACCATGAATCGAGTGATGGAAGTAATTCTGTGTGAAATTGGAAACACTGATTGGTTTTTTCAATAATAATCTTTCCAGCTGGATTAATTCTAAAAACTATACAAACGAACATGAATCGATCACACGCAATAACATTACAAAACAATTGAACCATGATGTACTTACTTCTTTCCAATGCAATTCCCAATTGAGCCATTGAAATGTCATCTGTAATACGATTACCAAATCCTGAGAAGAATGGTGTTTTGGTTTTGAGTACTTCTTGTCGTTGTTCAGCATTCAATTCATTCAATTCAGGTACAAATGTTTTCAAAATAATATCCAACATGTACACTAATTTTACAAATAAATTTCATAAATTCACAAAAAAATTTCACAAATAATTTCATAAATTCAAAAAAAATTCCAATCTCTAATTTCACATACCTTTAAAAGTATCAGGACGCTTCAAAATTACTTCTCTCAACAATGCATTGGTTCCACTATTATACGCAGTAAACACTGGACCTTCAGGTAAATTCACAATCTTTCCATTATTCGTTGCTTGTCGTAATCGTTCAATAAAATGTCGAGTGGTGGAACTCATGGTTATGGGTCGTGCTGTTAAATATAACATTTTGTAACCTCTTTTTGAGATTTCAGCATAGGTTTGACAAATATCTTTGTGAACATAATCCTTTCCAACACGAGATGCCACTTGTCCACCAACATCACTTTTTGTGATGGTTCCGTCAATGTCAGAAACTACAATTTTATCATTTTCATTCCATAGATAGAGTCTTCCAATTGCAATTTGTTGTTTAGCAGGTTTGTCTTGATAGTAAATAACAATTATTGGATTATGTCAAATGCCACAATACAGAAATTTAAAAAAAAATTCAAATCTGAAAACTTACTGGTCTTGGAGGCTCCAGCAACCTTTGCAATATTATTTCCAAACAATGACACTTGTGAAGTATTATTCTGTTCTACAGCTTTGGTCTTGAATATTAATGTCAATTTTGTCTCTCCTCGATCATAAAATTTTTTCAATTCCTTCTCAATTGTTTTAAGATGTGACGAAGAAGGAATAAACCAATCATGAGGATACAACAATTCATCATGAATACTTTGTAAAATTTTAGCTTTCCATTTTTCTCGACGTGAAGGAGTATTTGGAGATTTTTCATTTTCAGAATTGGTCATAAAGGATTCTGAATTTGTGTTCAATGTAGCTTGTTGTTGTTGTTTCTGTTGATTCTGAGAGGATGGTTGAGAAGAAGATGCCATGGATGGAGTTCGTTTGAATTTTTGTTTCAAGTGTGAAAACTTTTTTCGAATTCGACTCGTTTTTCCTTCCTTTTCTTGATCGGAATCAGATTCTGAAGAAATTGGAGTTCCTGGAGTGGTTGGTGAAGTTGGAGTAGAGATGGATGAAAGACTATTCGAAGATTTGGAGCGAGATTTGGAAATTCCCATCGATAAGGCAATGTCACCTGCCAATTGTTTTAACATTTCTCGTTTTCTCATCTTTTCTTCAATGTCGAGTTTGTCATCACGTCGTTTCTTTGTGGATTCTTTTAAGAATTTCATTTTCTCTTTTGGAGTTTTGAGAGAATTGTATTTTTTGTAAAATTCTTCCATTTCACTTTCAGAAGCATAATTGAACAATTCAAATTCTTCAGAATTGACATGACAATGAAAGGAAGTGGCTTTTTCTGCTGATGAAGCATTGGATGAACCTCCTAATGAATGACTCGATTGATTCAATCCATATTCTTCCTTAATATTTTCAATGACAGCTGACACATCTACTTTGGACGCATCCACATGATCTTTATGATCATCCAATTCATATTCTTCAACATGTTCTGCAATTTCATTTTCCAATAAAGCAATCGATTCTTGTTGTCTCGTAATGGAATCTTTCAAACAAGTCTCTTTTGAGGTCATGCCAGATGTCACCTTAGCACCTGTCAAAGACGTCACACTTTGATCTGCACTCTCCACATCTTCATCCATTCCCATCAACAAATCCGCAACCTTCTTTTGTGAAAACAAGGATCGATCAAAAAAGGGAATTTGAAATCCAGCTTCAAGTGCCATCGTTGCAATCAAAACTTCTTCATTCTGCAACGAAGAATTTTCCTGAATCGATTTCCAATACATTTCTGCCGTCATGTCATGTTGTGGATGAAACGATTTGACAAATACTTCAACCATTTGATTAGTTTTTGGTTTTTTGGGAAATCGAACAAAGAATGGTGTACATCGAATCGATTGACTTCCATTTATGGATGAATCTGAATGATGAAGACTAGTTTGATCTTTCGGAGTGTGATTCCTTCTCACGGAAATGATATCAATGCAATTACCAAAAATCTTTTTTTTTGGAGCATGTGTATCATCATGATGATGATAGTCTGCAGATGGAGAAGTGAGAATGGAAAAGTCGAAAGAAGGAGTTTTTGATTTCATTTGGTGTTTGTGTTTGTGTTGAATAGATATTGATAAATATTTAAAGAGGAGTGATTAAAGTGGATCTAGTGATGAAATTTTAGAAACGAGTGGTGTTGTAGAATGATGATTGCTTTGGACACACGCTGATGATCATTGCGGCGCACAAGAGATCTCTCACTCTTGAACAGATTCAGTGAATTTTTAATAGGTGATAAATTTCATCCGCACTTGATTTGTGATGATTACCTCATTTGAACTTGTCATCTACAGGACATGTGGCTATGAACGACCGTGCGAATCTTCATCAATATGAACATGCATTTCATAGTTCAAGTTGAAAGTATATTTAAATTTTATGATAATTCACAGCTTGTGAAGGCATGTTAGGATTATAAATCACATCATGTTCAGTAGTAGTAGTAGTAGTTTGGTAAGGAGGTTGTTGTTGTAAATTTTGTGAAGTTTGAGTATGATTGTAATAATTATTGTTAAGGTTGGCATTATAATAAATAGCATCATTTTGTGGTGGTAGTGGTGGCGTCACGACCTGAGTGGTGGTATGATATTGTGGTGGTGGTGGAGTAGAGACACGAGTTAAAATTGGAGTCTTGACATGATACGTGGTGACTGTTGTGTTGTGATTCTTTGGTTGTGATGATGAATTGCTACCAGTCACAGCTGCACAAACTCCACAACATATTAAAATTGGAACCAAAATGATGATAAACACAACACACAAGCTGAAAATTGCAGATCCAATGATCACACCAATGACCCAATTGGCCAATGCTCCTTGATCCAAAGTAAGGGATAACGTGTAAGAGGAATACGTATAGTAGGAGTAGCCACCTGCAACACCAATGTAATACGTGGTTGTTTGATTTAAACTCGTTGAAACAATGGTTTTTACAGAGTATTGACTCAAGAGTATATAATCATAATCGTAACTGCTTGGAATAGATCCTTCTTTGACGTAAACGGTAATACTGTCATAGCTTGTATAGGAAAGAGTCATGGCAGTTCTGCTCGGAATTGAAATTTTGTAATAATTCCATGAATTTTTGTCTACTCACGATGGGATGATTTCAAATCGTTCATGATGATCATTGACACATGATATAATCATGAATATTTTCTTAATCAAACACACACGAGTCATATCATTCCATAAATACATACTCACAGAACCAGAAACTGTTTGAGAATATCCATTCAGAGTCGTAACAACAACAGAATCCAATTTCTCCAATGTGTTCGTGATTTGATCCTTCTTCGGATCCAATTCAGAATTCGGAAAGAGAGGAGAAGCAGGAACAGGTGCAGGCATTGCGATCCGATCGTTTATATTATTAAGATTCTCCTCCAACAACACGGCCGCTTTTCCCAATGAAATCATGATCGTGAATGAACAAACAAGAAGAAGGAAAATAACCGACCATCGAGCCGACGATGATCGAAAAGGAATTGGCTTCATTTTTTTGTTTGTTGTTGTTGAATCGAACCTTAATTCTTTCCATACACAAATTGATTAATAAAGCCGTATAATAACCCAACGTGCCATATTATTATTATACATCTTCAAATCAAGTTCATTATTTGTAAATATCAACATTCTTGTTGGTGAGAATGAATAATTCTCCTGTGAACTCGTTGAAACACATGGCACGAACCGAATGTGACCAGTTCCAAGGTTTAAAGTGCTTGTCAGCAATGATTTCGCAATGTGTGGTATCCATTTGTGTCAAACGATTGGTATCATTATATTCTCGTAGCAAGATAATTTGAGAGTTTTTCATTTCACACATGGCCGAAACTGGGCTCATCGTATCCATAGATTGCTTAATACTGTTCACAGAGGTAAAGAAAGAATCATCCAATTCAATGGCCATTAAAAATTGATTTCGACCACTCACAATACATCTTTCATTTGAAAAAGTTAAGCTCACTCGATCAAAATTGACTGAAATATTGTCCATCAATGAAATGCTTCTTAATATCATTCCATCTCTTGAGTTCAGTATTCGAATTCTGCCATTCCCATCATCCAAGACAAATATTAAGGAGTCGTCTTTTTTCAGTGGATACAAAGTATTGGGTCCGCCCAATAATTTTCTAAAATAATGTCCCTTGTTTTTTGAAAGTACAGCAATTGCTTTTGGTGAAAGAAAATGTTTGACAGTATTGGGTTGATTCGGTTTACCACAAATCCATGCTGGCCTTTCTTGAATAAAATGGCACTCTTATTTTCAAAAGGAGATGTGTTAGGAACATTCTTCAAAGACGTATGTACATGCTTCAAATGATATTTGTAAACACAATGATTCACAGAGGCCATAATGATTGAATCGTTTCCATTAAAATTCTCCTCAATATCGAAACAACAAGGAGGATTTGTCTGTAACCGCATGCTAAATTTATACGTTTTAAAATGCAAGTCAAAAAAGATCAATCGCTTATTCTCGGAATCGCTCACAATAATCAGAGAGTGATTATGACAAATTTTGATATCAGAAGGCCCACGAAAATGAGGAAAATTGTTTTCATCATCATGATTATTCATAAAATTATTATTATGCATTGAAAACGACGAATATTCATCTTCCTGTAACAATTGTCCCACTGGTTTAAATTCAAATGAAAAAGAACATCTCCGAGAAGACATCTTTTTATAAAACTTGAAAATGTGTGAATCTTCTTGGTCATACTCTGACCATTGAATCAAATCTACAAATATCATCCGAGCCACACTCACATCTGAAGAATGGTCATATTGTATCATTTTTTTTAAAAATTGAAAGATCAATATTCGATTTCACGCTTGAACCGTCCCCATCAATAATTATTATTGGACAACTTTGTTACAATCGAACGACTCAAGAGAGTCCTCTTTAGTTCTTTCAATTAAAAATCTTTTCAAAGCTATTGCATCAACAAGATTCTCACACACGCAAAAAAAAAAATGTCCACTTCCTCTTCCACTCCATTCAATGTTCTAATTGTCGGTGTCTTTGGCACGGACGGTAAGCTTTCAAGATCAGCACAACGTATGATTGCTTCCAAATTCCAAAGCAATAAATTCTTGCAAGGAAATTCATGGGTCGGACAGACAAGATCAGTAGATGTTTCTCTTTTCAATTCGGTTGATGATGTTTTTGAACAAGGCTTTGCTTTGAGAGATTCCATTCAGAGAGTTGTTTTTGTTGGATTGGCCAAGAAGGAACAAAAGCCAGAAGAGAATCCTGTTGCTATGGGTGTTATTACTCAATACAGTGCTCAAGCTGTTGGTGATGCAGAGTTTGTTCAAGTTGGAAAGAGCGTCCGAGCAGAAATCACTAAAATCGTCGAATCTTTGAAGAAGGAAAAGAAGGACGAGAATGTTGTTTTCTATTTTGACGATTTCCAAGATCATGCTCAAGCTGTTGCTGAGGGTGCTGCTTTGGGTGCTTGGAAGTTTGATTTGAATTATGAAAAGTTCTTGCAACCAATCTTTGGAAAGGACGGATTCCTCTTGAACTCGATCAAGCTTGTTCCTGGATTGGGAGAACAGAACGAGAAGGATTTCAAGACTGGTACTGTTACCGGTGCATATCAATTGTTCTCACGATACTTGATTGAATTGCCTGCCAATTACTTGACACCTATCAAGTATACCGAGTTGATTAAGTTGAAGGTTGAAAAATTTACGTTGTTTGCCTCACCTGAAGCTGTCTCTAGCAAGTTCAAGATCAATGTCTATGATGAAGATTGGGCCAAGCAAAAGGGAATGGGTTCATTCTTGAGTGTGACAGCAGGAACAGAAGCTCCAGCAAGAGTTTTGGAATTGATCTATGTCAATGACAAGTCCAAGAAGGAGGATGAATTTGAAATTGCTCTCCTTGGTAAAGGTATTACTTTTGACAGTGGAGGCATCTCATTGAAGCCAGGTGAAGGAATGAAGGAAATGAAGGGAGGTAAGTTGTGTGTACAAAATTTTTCTCGTTTATGACACATAATGTTGTGAAATTTTTCCAATGATTATTGATGATGAATTATCATAGACATGGGTGGTTCATCATGTGCCATCTGCTCTACTTTGGCAGCTTTGGAATTGGATCTTCCACTCAATATTATTACTGTTGCAATGCTCTGTGAGGTGAGTTGTTTTTTTTTCATATGAATCATTTGTTATGATGACTGTCTTGTTACAATGAAACACACTTTCGCATTGTGTACATCGTTCTGACATTATAACAGAACATGCCAAGTGGAATCGCAACCAAACCTGGTGATGTCGTCACTGCCATGAACGGTAAGACCATTGAGGTTGACAATACTGATGCTGAAGGCCGTTTAATTTTAGCTGATGGTTTGTGCTATTTGAGCGATAAAAAGCCACAAACTCTCATTGACATGGCAACCTTAACAGGTGCTGTCATTATTGCACTCAGCCATGTGACTGCAGCAGTTTTCAGTAATTCAACGCCATTGGTCGAGGAATTGGAAAAGGCAAGCTTCCAAACCAGCGATTATTTGTGGAGATTACCAATCTTTAGAGAAGATTATTTGGAACAAATGAAATCCGATGTATCCGATTATAACAATATTGGTGGTAGACCAGGAGGTTCTTGCACAGCTGCTACCTTCCTTAGTGAATTTGTTGACTTCTCTAAGGTGAAACAATGGGCTCACCTTGATATTGCTGCTGTCACCAAGACCAAGGTCGGTTATACTGGAAGACCAACTCGTGCTGTTATTGAATTCTTGCAACAACGTGCAAGAAAGTAAACGATGTGAAATTACAAAAGTGGAAGTACGAATTGACAATTTATAAACTTTTATTTATTAAATGTCAAAACGAGACATGAATACAAAGATGACAAAATGCCTGTAGAGATGTGGCATGTCCATCTCGATCTGTCATTCCAGGTGCCATGACGCGATAATCAGACATAAGAACCTTTAATATCAATATTTTATTTTCCAAAATATGCTTATCTCTTTTCCAATAAAACAAAGTCGAAAAAGAACCTTTGTGCATCTCAATCATGTCACTCACGAGAGCAGCACCTTTCACTGAATACATTACTCATCCATACAGGCCAATCCTTTCAAATCCAATTATACAGCAAAACGTCACAACACAGGCGCCTCCCAGAACCGCAGAGTCCTTTTGCACATCCAACTCAATTATCAAGCGTAACACCACATCCAACAAACCATCAAACACATCTGCCCATCCAAAACTCGTTCGCTCTCGACCATCCTTGGGCGTTCCAAAGCGAACGCAAACACAATTTTCTGTTCACTGTTTCAAAACAACCAAAAGAAAAAGATCCTCTTCTTCCATCTCAAAACAAGAACTCCTCTCCGTTCTCCGTCACACTCAACAACATGCATCCCTCTTACTAGGATGCAGTGTCTCCACCGTGAAAAGGCGTTTCTATGAATTGAAAGAAGAAATTGGCATTTCCCATTGGCCCAAAGATTATTACGAAGAATTAATGAACCATCGATCATTCTCCTTCATCTATCCACTAAGCTTGAAATTCATATTAAATTAATGTCCACATTGATAAGAACAGAGTTACTTCCAAGTACTACTAGTAATATCCACCTCTTCCACGACCACGTCCACGACGATGAAATATCGGAGGAAAGTAATCTTCGCTTGAATCTTCTTTGACATGATAATACTTGTCAAAAATTCGTAATTTTCCACTAGTATATTTCCTTCTTGGTGATGGTATTGTTTTTAGAGTTTGAATTAGCTCTCTCGTAGTGTTATTGTCGTTTTCATTTTCAATAATCTCTACAAGTACCTTTCCATATTTGTCAAATTCTGAATGATATTTTGAGAGAATTAATTTCTGGAAAATTTTTAAATGTTCCTCCCATGAGCATTGATGAATGAGAAAGATGTTTCTGAAACATGTGAAGGAACCATCCACGAAAAAATCCACCACAAATCGATCTGTATCTATGACTTGTGTTAGCACTCCACTGGAATATATTTCAGAACAAAATTCCTTCCAATGGTTCACAAAAAATTCAGTCAAGTCATTCAGAAAGTCCATCATCGAGTTGGGGTGTATGATGTCCATATTCCAAACTTCAGAAAACGTTTGTTGTTCCAAAGATGAGTTCATGCATGATCTGAAATGTCGACCATTGCTACGTGTGGTGGTCATGGATATTTGTTTGTAGAAGGGTGATTGATATTCCGAGTTCGCAAATATGGTCTTGACAAGATAAATTAACCTTGGATAAAGAGATACAAAACCATTCGATACTGATTTTACAGTATGGTTACGTCCAGCATTTTGTTGTAAATATCGATAACATTGGCTAGCATGTCTATTTTTTCCAATGGCATAATCTCGTCGAAACATAAAGAAATGTCTCGATTTGCTGTCTAGTGTGTTCAATAATTGCATAACTTTCTCAACTGTTTCTTTGAAGTCCTTTGGAAAGTTAAATTGTTTTTCGACAATCTCTTTCGAATTTAAATCAATGTTGTGCTTTGTTAACGATCTATCCCAATGTACAGCTCCTCTTCCTTTCACACCAGTGAACAGTTCAGCGTTCAACACTTTCTTGGCCAGAGTGCGTAACTTTTCTTTGATTTGTGTTTTAACTGTTCGAGTTTTTAAGAAAAGAGTCAATACATGTTTCCAATTTCTTTGTTTTTTTGCTCTTTTTCTTATTTGTTTCTCGAAGAGTATTTCTATTACCTCACGTTTTGTTTTTTCTAGGCGCACGTCTTCGTCGAGTGAGGAATCAAGTGAAACCACTGGAATTGCCACTCTCCGACTACACGCAAGAACGTTTCGTAAATTTCTTAAATTGATATTCGATTGCATGATCTCATCTAATTTTTGATCATCCTTCACATCACATTGTAAATACGTGGTAAGCCATCCTGGAAATAGGTTGTTCATGGTACGAATGGCCTTTATCAACTTGAATCTAATTTGGGAAGAGCTGTACAGTCCTGGCTCGTTCTGAATCAAATAACGAAACATGCTCTTTTCTTTCCCTAACTCTCGAACCTTTTCACTGTACTTCAATCGATGCCATTCGTTGGTCACATTGTTATATGTCGTATTGAAATTTTCGTAACACTTTAAATAAATGATTCTATTCGTGGCATAATCTGTAATATCTTCAATGACTTTTCTATGATGTAAAAACACCATTAATCGATAATATTCACAAGAATCACATGAAATTCTTTCATCACGTAGAGTTTCATCGCTATCTAAATCGTCTTCACTCATAATAGAATTTATATTCAACATTTGGAGTGTAATATTTTTCGAAATATAGAGCAAGCCTTTCACAGCACGATCTTGCACTGATAAAAATTTATAAATATTGAACATAATTTCGCAAGGCAATTGAACAAATAATTGTCCGATGGCATCATCCCAGGAAGTAACTACATTTTGATCGATCGGAGTGATGATTGAATCCTGTGGTTCTGAATGATGAATCAATCTCTTCTTCTTTTCACGAGAGATTTCAAAATTCTCATCATTAGGATGTTCTTCTAAATGATCGTGTGATGAATCCTCGTCGTACTCAGTTCTTGAATCATGACGAAATTCACAGTTTGAACGTTTGGACATTTTTTTCTCGTGGTTTACAATGAACATTTCATGAAAACCAAGCAGGGTTTTCTTCACCCTTTCTCATTTGAGAACGTTGACCTCATCCTTGTGAAAATAATGATGCCACAACCACTTGTTCCAAGTTCCCCCTCGTTGGTTCCCTCTTCACACGTTTCGCATTCAAAGAAAAAGTCTAAAAAAAAATTCAACAAAATCATCACACATTCATTGATTAATCAATTTCATTCAATACCTAACCAATTTCATCATGTACATTCCACCTCTTTCTCTCGTCTGTAAGCTTGAATATGATCAAGTAAAATTCTCAGATCCAGGTGCCAGTATGATCGGAATGGCCAGTATTAGCGCTCCAGCCTTTGAAAGCCAAGAATTTCAATCACGGGCTCCCATTGATCTCTGTTGCGTGATTGATAAGAGTGGATCTATGGAAGGATCAAAATTAGAACTCGTGAAAACCTCTCTCCGATTCATGATTGATCAAATGAAACCTCATGATCGGATTTGTATTATTGAATTTGATAGCCATGTAAATACTTGTTTGCAACTCACACAGATGGATAAGGCTGGAAAGACTTTGGCTCAACATGCCGTTGCATCCATCAAGGCTGGTTCATGTACGAATATTTCTGGTGCCTTGTTGGAAGCCTTTGATATCATGTCCCAACGATCACAAAAGGCAACCATTTCCTCTATTTTACTCTTTACGGATGGTTTGCCAACAAAGGGAATTATGGCACAAGAGAAATTGGTACAAATGGTTGAGAAGTGTATTGTAAAGAGTTCAAGTTCATTATTTACTTTTGGATTTGGTGAAGAACATTCATCGAATTGTTTGGTTGCGCTCAGTCAATCGGGTGGAGGCTTGTATTATTATATTAAGAAAGATGACGAAATTCCTCAAGCATTTTCAGATTGTTTGGGAGGATTGTTAACAGTGTTTGCTCAAAATATTGTATTGAAAATTCAATGTACAGGAGATAATGGAGTCATTTTGAAAGGAGCCATTCTCAATGAGGGAGGATATAAGCAGCAAGTTGTTGAACCTAACAAGGAAATTCTTGTCAAGCTTGGTGATATTTATGCAGAGGAACAACGTGATATATTATTTGAAATGCAACTTCCAATGTTGCGATTTCCAATTGAGAAACAAGAATTGGTGACCGTCACTCTTGAATATTACAATGTTGAGAAAGCAGACAAGGAGAGTCTGGTTTGCGAAACTTATGTGTCAAGAAGTGAACAAACCAAGAATAGTACTATTGAAAACAATTTTGCTCTTACACTTATTGACATTCAAAGAAATAGAATTGCTGCAGCCGAAGCCTTAAAGCAAGCTCGTCACTTTGCAGATAACAATGGTTTGGAAAATGCCCGAAATTTATTAGGAAATGTCATTGGTCAAATTCAAACAAGTCCTTCGAATCAAGAATCATTTTGCCAAGCTCTCATTCGCGACTTGAGAGAATGTTTGGAAGAAATGACAAGCCATGATCGATATCAACAAGTGGGCAGTAAGGTCGTGAATGCCATGTGGTGTGCCAACGTTCAGCAACGAAGCAATATCAGTTCTCGAACTTATGAAACCAAAAGCAAAAAGTCAGTGAAAGCCAAAGCTGTCACATTCAAATAAATAAGCAAACCCTTTACATTCGGATCAATCGGTGCTTACTGTCGTTCAATGGCTTTTGTGAAACTGGATCGCTCGATTAAGTGGTTGGAGTTAATATGTTTGACAAACTAATTCCGACTTGAACAATAATTGTTGTGTGAAACGAAAACTTTATTTTCACATCCAGTGCTGATCATCCGCAACCTTTCACACATAATTTAAAATGATCATGATGATGATCCATCAAAACAATTGCGTCAACAACAATTTCAAAATGATTAATAAATCTTGGTAAAGACATCACCATTGCTCAATGGCAAAGAAGCCAAAGTGTTAGTAACAATCTTCAACAAGTGATCTTGTCCATTGTTATGGAAGTTGATAAAGACAGTGTAAGTTCCAGTGGAGTGATCTCTTGCAAAGAAACCATCAGCATTTCTTCCATCTTGTTGATTGTGGAGAACGAATGAAGTTGGGCCTGATGCAGTCACTTGCCAAACCTTACCACTCTTTTCTTGATAACCACCGAATGGAGCTTCAGCAACGAGTGGATACACTCTAGTGAAAGTGTCACTTGGTCCGTGCAATTGATTGTGATCTGGAGATGGCTTCAACAACCAATGAACAGTGTTGTCAAAAGTCAAGACAACAGCAAATTCAGCGGAGTTGACCTTTGGGACAGCAATACCAGTGGCAACACGACCAGTACCTTCTTGAGTCCAAGTGAAATGATGACCATTTTGAGTGCAGTGCCAAATTCTGATCATCATGTGCGGAGTAGAGATGAATAAATGTAATGATCCATTCACAACATGTAAATATTATTAAACAACAACCAAGAAATGATCAAAGAACATACCTTCCTCCGTTTTCTCTCCATTGACCAGTGAGATTGAGATTGACGACGTGTGGGACGGTGATCATTTTGTTGTTGTGATTTGTTGAATAGTGTGAAATGATTTTTTTGTTTGTATGAAAGTGAATTGACAGCAGGCAGTGCGGAATTTGAGTCTCGAGACGGGTCTGGGGTTCAAACTTGTCACCTTCGCTCTTTCTCTGTGACTCAAGAGCTTCCGGTTCGATTTTACAAAGGCGTTTTCGGTGGCATGAACTTTCATGTGGCGTTATTGATTGGTGCTGATCTTTGGGTAACATTGTAATGAGAGAGCGTTACAATAAGATTCGTTGGAGTGTGAGGGTGGTGGTATTCATTTCAAAACTTTTCTTTCCGAGTAGTCAATTCCTTTTTACCAATGTGTCGCTCCGTTTGTCCTGTTCAACTACAACTGTAAACATGTCATTCTTTGGATGAAAAAACGGAAAGAAGGACTGGCTTTTAATGCTTTTGCATTCCCTTCTTGATCTTCTCCCATACGTACATGATGCTCTTTGTGAAACCTGCAGAAAGAATGCCTTTGAGAGTTTGAGAGGTGCTGGAGCGATGGACAATGTGTGAGATTGCATTTTCTAATTGTTCATTGGTGATCTTGGATGAGGCAGAGTTTGATGACACGTGTTTCGAATCAATCGTTTTGCTCACTGTAGATGGGAGTGGTTTCTGTTCAATGACATTCTTGATTTGTTGAGGTGAGATTTGAATGTAGCTTGAAGAGTGGTCGCTCGACGACGTATGTTCCGCCTCCTTCTTAATATCCATACCATTCCTGTCAAAAATGGGTTTGTATAGTTTGATGAATAGTTCGTAATTGGTGGTAACAATATTCATCACCTTATTTGCATTTTCTGCTCCTTTAATTTTCATGCGGACATCTCCTTGATATGAAATTGAAGCAATTCTCACAAATAAATCGAATAAATTAATTCTAATGTATTGATCACCACTCTCTGGTGACAGTGTGTTGGAGTTCTTTAAATCATTCACCATCATTTTCAAAGCAACAAATAATGCATGTTCCAAATTAATTTCTTGTGCTTTTACAATCTCAGCATGCCAATCAATGACCTTTTGTAGAGTGTAAGGAGATGTTTGGGTAGGCAGAGAAGAATTCGTGGCATGTTGAGCTTGTTCTGAGGTTTTTTGTGTTCTTGATAACGGATTAGACACATCAATTTCAAATGTTGGTTTTTGCAACCTTCCAGAGACATACAGCGTCTCCCAATTATTCAAATCATCAATCAAATCTTGTGCCTTAATGACTCCATATTTAAATAAATATGGAGATGTTGTACTATGACTCTCCTTCAATTCTACCATTGTATTATAATATATTTTTGCTCCAAATCGTTCTTGCAATAATGTTATCATTTTAGGACCCACCACTCTCATCAGCCATGAATAATGTTCGGGATTTAGCAATAAATTTTGTTTATGCCATTCATAGGAATCTGAAACCACAAACACCAAATCTACCATTAACTTTTTCCGATCCCGTAGTGCTAGATTGACTGGTTCCGATGGTATTCTTGCTTCTCCTTCCTGTGAAACCATCTTTTCAAAATCATCATGGAATTTTTCATGTCCTTTTTGCTTGAACACTGCTGAGCCATAAGCAAAAGCATACTTGAGTGGAGGAAAATTGAAACGAACGAGATGAGGTAGTTGAGAGGCTAATCGATGATTCATATTTTTTGATCATTGATTCGTTCTTTTGATTGGAGCCGGAATATAATTCTTTCATCGTCCCAATCTTATTATTGCTTCAAGGAAAAACAAGATCATTTGTACGTACAAATGAAAAGAATATTAAGCGTGAAAATACGTGGATTACACAGCCAAAAAGTTCAAAGATTGAATTTACTACATCCAAGCAACACGTGTTCTCTGAAAAATCATTCATCATGATCATCCAATCATTGTTTCTAACAATCCTTCTGCCCCAAGGACCACGTTGAATAGGAATCCGAGCAATCATCAAGTCATATTTTTAAATGATTTCAATGAGGTGGTCAAATAATAAGCTAATCTGATTGTCATAACCCTTAGAAATAAGTTAAAAAACAATGGAATTTTCAACAAGAGTCATTCACCACATGTTCTTTAAAATTTCATATGCTTCTCCATTCGTGATGATGCAGTGTAGAGTCCACGTCGAATTTGGTTTGAGAGAACGATTTGGTTGACATCTCTCTGGGCATTCTGTCGCTCAATGTGCTTGGCTAACAATGCATGAGCATTCTCTGCTTTGAAATGTGACGCCCAAAACATTGCATTTCTTCCCATCATGTCTTTTTGATGGATATTGGCCTTCCAATCGATACAAAGTTTGAGCTCGTCTGCCATGTCTCTTGCTGCAAAATGCATGACAAGAGTAAATCCAAAAGCATCCTGAATGTGAAGTAGAGTTTTAACAGCTTCTTCACAGCCCACTTGTCGTGAAAGTCTCTCAAATCTATCATACATTAACAAGCAGCTGTTGCAATGATTCAAGTCGCTCTCAAATAAAAATTCATTTCCATCAAATTCAAAAAGCACAAGGTCATTCACAGTTGGATTTTCTTGATGTGCACGATTGCTGCTTGATTGTGTAGTTGTGGCAGAGGAGTGTTGTTGGCCTTCCGATGTCTTGTTTGGATTTTGAATAATTTGAACGCTCTTCATTCTTTTATCCTCTCCATAGAAGTAGAAATTCAAATAGCTCTGATCCTGTCGTGTGAAAAATATTTGATTGTCGATGGTGAGCTTGACGAACGTGTTAATATTATCATAGTTGTTGATCAGAGGCGTCTTGCCATAAATTATAAAATCTTTGGTCATTATTGTATTATTGGCCATATTTTCATATGAAAAAACTGGCTGAACGTTAATGACTCCAGCTTGAAATGCTACATTCTCATGAAGTGCAATGAAATCGATGGAAAATTGTTTGATTAGAGGATGAAATAAGTGATAGGGCTGACTTTCTGAAATTTGAATCGAAAGTTGGAATAGGGTTGGTTTTTTGGCAGGAGCGTCTTCGGGATCTATCGAAAGTAAATTCACATGACCAGGTTGTGATTCAACCTTGGTCTTTTTACCATATTCTTCTTGATGCATGCACATCTGTTGTTGCTGTTGATGGTTTGACATCAATAGCGACGATAGTGGATTGGCAGCCATGACTTGCAAATTATGAGATGAGTATGTTGATTCTTCGTCATGATTACTGCTTCGTGCACTCATGCGATCCTCACTCGTTGCCTCATCATCGCTCTCGTTCATGGAATCTAATTTTCTTTTCAGAGATGAACAATTCAGCAAGGTCGTACCCTCTATTTGATCCAACAGAACTTGTTCATAAATCCACAATATTCTCGAATCGTTTGATTTTCTCTTAAATGCCACAACATTGACAAAGTCAATGGCAGTAGTTTTAGAAGCGTCCATATTATTTACATTGGTATAACCCAAGTGCTCGACTGTAATCTTATCAAAATGAGAAATATTCTTCTCTGATTTATATTCTCGAAGACTGACATGAACCGTTTGACCCACTGAAACTTTGAAAGGTAATATTTGATCTTTTCGTTCCAATACCTTCGGATGATCCAAAGAATAGATAGTCTTATTTCTTTGTTTTTTACCTTCCGCGTTGTAAATGACGGATTGATTCATGAACACCATTTCTACTTGTTTTCTTTTTTTCTTTTGTTGTGAAAGAGTCTGATGATCCTCATGGTGTTTCATTGAATCCGCTGATTCCGTGGCATCTTGCGTATGGTTGTTCATTGCGTTCATTGGGTTTGTTTTTGTTAGTTGAGTTTCTTCGCTACTCGTAGTTGTGAGCCTGCTCCTCGGAACATCCCGATGCTGTTCATTGAATTCATTGAAAAGGCAAGGCTGTGCTGCTTGATGCATTTTTTTAAAATTTGAAACTTGGAACTTGAGTTAAACCACTTTGTTTGATAACTTTTCTTTGAGATTTATCGATGTAATCACTGTGACACATTTCACAGCTTTAATGAACCTATTTGGATATCTTGTTGAATATCTAGAACATCTGATCGTTTTGTACTTGGAATGAATAAGGATCGACTTGAAACTGGATCTCCAAAGGCACAATTAAAATCATTACCTGTGACCAATGGCTGACAAATTTCTAAATCTCGCTTGATTCGAACATATTCTTCCTGTTCTTCTTTAGTGAGAGCAAGTGGATCGGTGAATCCTAATTTTGAGCGAACCGTCTCTCGTTGTTTCTTTCGTTGTTGAATTCGTTGCATGATGGACACAGAATTCGAATATCTCAACCAAAATCCTCTATCGAATGCGTTCAAAAGTCCATACTCTTGAGTGTTTTTGAAGTTTTCGTCGAGCTCTTTCAAACAATGTACAAAACCATCCAACTCTCGGTGTGTTGTAAAAATGATATACTTCTTGTTGACTCCAAAATAGTAGGATTGGAAATGTTCCCAGCGCTTGATTTCGGCCACTTTTTGTTTTTTAGCTTCGAAATGAACCTGTTGTTTTTGAATAAATGATTGTAAGGTTGGATCTGACGAATTGTCAGAGCTTGCCTCCGTGCTATCATTGCTGGTTGTTGGCGTCGAATAACTTGCAATGATAGGCATATGGCTCAGCAATAATTCCGAAGAAGTGACAACATTTTGAATTTTGACTTGCTCAATTTTTGCATCAATCAGCTTGAAATATTTCTCTCGAAATGCCTCGTTGATTGAGAATTTTGTGATTGGATTTCCTCTCTGTAATAGGTCTCTCAAAAAATTATGAATACTGTTATTTCCAACAAAGGTTAAATCGGCAACACCAATAGCTTTCATCATTTCTACAGTGAACGTTTGACAACTTCCAGTTTCTTTCTCAACACTTCCTTTAAGATTTGTATAGGTAAAATTTCGATTCCATCTAGAAATTTCAATAGAGAGCAATTTTAAAATTCCCTCAAGTTCTCTGAGGCTCCAAATTTCTCGACATGTTATGGCGAGAAGAGACGTGGCCGATTTTACAGTAGTGACTGAACAATAGCCACTATTGGTCCAATCAAAGCGAAGATTTCCAATTGAAAAACTGGTGTGAAACCATCCAAATTGATCGAACACTTTTAAGCGACTCATTAAAGGTGAAGCAGCTGTTCGAATTCTACCTGGACTCTTTCCCACTTCTGTTATAATTAATTTCACCTTAATCGCCTTCTCAAATTTCATATCTTGGTTCACGTTAATATACTCATCAAATGACGAGAGTAATCGCACAGTTTCAGGTTTCTTTGTTTCCACTTCGTCAGCATCGTTAAATAATCGATTCAATAATTCTGTTCTAGGTAACACCGGGGATGATGATAGGGTCTTGTATTCTACAATTCGTTGTTGTTGTGGTGAGTTTTTGGAGGTAATAGGAATGGTGGTCGTATTGGTAGGTGTTGCTGATGGAGATTTCTTGTCTTCTTGGGAATCTCCACTGTTTGATGGAGGAAAATTAGGCTTATTAGCATACCGTTCCATTCGCATGTTCTTTCTATTCTTTTTCTTTTTTAACACATATTCCTCGTGTAACAAGCCAAAAACTGTTGGCTCCAAACGAGCAAACATGTATTCGTAGAAAAAGTTTGGAAATCCCAAGTCACATGCCATTTGTCTCATTTGTTGATCCGTGATGTCAATATCATTCTTAAATCTATTTTTCAATTTTAAATAAACTCGGTTAATTCCTGCATGATAAGACTTTGGTATTGCATTCCATAGCTCAGAAATTTCGTCATCATTTTCGCTCCACAATCGTTCTTCTTTTGGATCCATTTCTTCCTCCACAAATGTCATTTCATGAACGAGAGATGTTGAAATCAATTCTGAAGCGTGGTGTGGAGGTGAAATTGAAGCTGCTGCCACACGATCAGAACTTGCAACATTTAGTGAACCTGTCGAAGAGCATGTCGTCGTTTCTACAGTATTCTTTAGTTTTGATTGATAATGATTTCCATGCGAAGAAACATTTGTCGTTCCAATAGCAGAATAATCAATGGAGGAAGATCTTCTGTGATGATGATATTGACCCGAGTGTACATGATTTCTATTACTCGATCCATTTGAAGGTTGTTGTTTTGGTGGTTGGGTCAGTACTGCCGCCGATGATGGCAGTGCTCCATGAAAGCTCTCAAAATCATCATCGGATGGTAAATGTGTAACTGCAGATTCGCTACGTTTGCCCGCTTCATTCATTGTCGCGTTGCTGTTCGTTGATGTTGTTGTGAAAACACTATAATTCCTCAAATCCGTATTATTGTTATTATTCATATTATTATTATTATCATTCATGGGATTGAAATCATCATCAAATTCATCAATATCCTCTTCAGTCATGATCATCATTTCCAAATGATCATCCTCTAGATTTTCACCATGATGATCACAAGCCTCATCATCATCATGTTCATCAATTTTCTGTTTTAATCTTAAATGAATAGCATTTCCAATCCCGATCGAATAATGTTTTGCAGCATGATGATTACTTCCACGCCGTTGTTGTGGTTGTTGTCCTCCTCCTCCACGATCGGAAACAACCTCTTCCTTCATCCTCGTCGTATCAGCTCCAGCCCCACTCGTCGTTGTTTCATTATTTTTCTGTGTTACCGTAAAATTTCGCGGGGATTCCTTCTTCATGGTCTTGTTCTTCTTCTTTGGATCTGTTGTGGTCGTTGCGTAATGATTCGGAGAGGGTCGAGAGGTCATGCTCTGAAACATGGATCCATGCGGCTGCTGGTGTGGTTGTTGTTGTTGATGACGATGATCTTGACGATGAATTCTTGAGAAGAGATGATTATTGGAAGGAAGAGAAGAGGAAACTGTGGTCGTCGTTGTGGTCATGACGTCTTCACTTTCCGAAGAAAGGTCATCAGTTGCTACGGTTTGACGTCTAGAGAGAGGATCTTCTGTGTCATGAATACCGTGCCGTTTATGCCGATGATGACTGTGGCTTATACTGCTACTCTGTTGTCCCATTTTTTGGAAGATGATGGTCCTTTTTGACAACTCAGCAC
>NW_025407881.1:0-131193 GCF_003324165.1 Naegleria lovaniensis | reverse complement strand
CGTTAAATAATTCTTCTCGGTGTCGAGGATTTCTTTCATGATATTGAGCCGTTGACCACTCTTGTGGTGCTTGGATTCTACAGCGGGTTGGGGCAATACACTCATGATGATGGTGAAGAAGAGAAATTTTTTTATGATGCTTGGACAAGTGACAGCCAATTTTTCGCTTTATTCAAACGCCAATTCAACAGAGATGGCAGAGATCTTATTGAAATAGAGCAATACACATCCATGCACAAAGTTGGGTGGTGTACGTTTGTAATAATTGCTTGGATGCGTCATCAATGTTAGGAAGAGAAGTATTTTCACATCCAGCATCCACGACTCGAATAACTTGATTCCATTCATTGAAAATTCTTGTGAAACGAGACCTTCCTCAACGGATTCCACAAGTACTGGAAAGAGAGAATCGCTGAACATTTTTACAGACGAAATTTTCCCTGATTTGTAATCAATATGAAGATCAACAAGTCCCCAATCAAATTTGGTTTCGATATTGTATGTAAAATCTGGTGTCGTACCATAATTCCATTCTGGATCGCTTAATTGTTTGTAAAAATCTTTCCATCCATTGTTACTTGCAAAAGAGCTATGATCAATGGCCTCTACTTCAACTTGGCGATCAAAATCATGCCTCTTACAAAATTCACGAATGATTGATGTATTAAGAGATTCGTGAGAAATGTTTGAAGAAATTGTTGTTAAATTGCAAACTCTACTTGCAACGCTAGCTACTCCCTTACTCAATAACTTTAGTTTGTGTGGAGTTAAATAATTTTGTAATGCGTTCACGTCAAGATTGAGTAACATGGTACCATGATGTACACAAACATCTTTTCCTTGCTTGAACGCAGATCCACTAATTTTTCTTTTGCACTCAGACAAAATTAAATCATTTCTTCCACTGAGTTCACTTTGAATGTTGAAACCATGTTTAAGTGCGTCCATCAAAATTTGAAAATTTAATTCTTTTGAATAATCTTCTTTTGGAGAAATAAAAGTAAAAATACTATTTCCCTATTAAAAGTGATAAAATCGAATGGTTCATTGAGAGTGGATCTATTTTATTATCTAGTCCTCAATTAATACTTACTAAATCTTGATAAACTGCTCCACCACCCGATCGTCGTCGAACTAGATTGACTCCATCTAGGTTCATCTTTGAAATATTACATTCTTTATAGGGATTTTGATGTTTTCCAATCACCACAGTCCTATCATTTCTCCACAAAAACAACGTTTCAACTTGTTTACTCGCCTCATCAACAAACAAATAATCTTCGGTGGCTAAATTGAAATAGGGATCGTTGGAATTTGAAACAATGATCCGAACAGGTTTTCTCTGAAGAGTGATGCACTGAGAAAACCATGCACTTGTTTCTGTACTGTAATGATGTTGGGGCAAGAAGGGGTAGGTTGATGATGGTTTTGTTGTTGCAAACAAAGAACAATTCCCAAACAACTTTTGAGAAGCGAGAGCTGTTTTTTTCATTTTTTTGATGTTGGTTTTGGGTTCGTGTTCAAAAGAGGTTTCCTTTGCAAGTGCAGGTAATGTTAGAGAGAGTGTGGTGCTTGGGACGAGTAGGAGAGTTTCTACTTGGCTTGCTGAAAATCATCTGGTTCGAAAGAGAATGTGAATTCGATTGGCACTTTGCAACATTCTAAAAAAAATCATACACCATCTCCAGCGATTGACGCTTCTTGTATTTTCAACGTGATCATCAAAGCCTTTTATTTGAAATCGTTGCAAGAGCAAAATGATTCACGATAATGACAACAACCAACCAAGAACAGGAACACCTTCATCAAAACGAAGGTCCTCCTCCTCTATTAGATTCAAATCACCCGTTTCCGAAACTTCTCCTCCGTCATGTTATTCCTCTGGGATGAGTAATAGTTCCAACAGCAGTTGCGATTTGGCTAATAGTGAAAGTGAAACTTCTTTAAATCAAATTGGAATATATTTGGCAAATTCAGGTTCAATCATTGAAAATAATGACTCTCTAGAACCCATTTTCAAGAGGTAGGATTTTTCTTGAATACACAAGTATCATAATTGCTTTAGAGGTATTGACGTGATTGATTTTGTCGCAAGGACTCTTAATGTTCATTCCGATGTGGTGTTAATCATTGATAGAAATGGAAAGAAACTGAAAAACGACTCCATGTGCTCGGAAATGGTAAGTTGTTGTGACAAGGATGATCACGACAAATTGTCTGAACAATTCGTCCATTTAATCATTCCTCATGGATTCAGTTTAAAAATAGTGATCAGTTATTTGTGTTTATCGCCAAGAATTGGTTAGATACAACTCTCAAAGAATGTATGGAAATCAAGGAGCAATCAAAAAAGAGTATCACCCATGATGAACAACGATTATTTCAAGATTTGTTAGATTGTTGCATGAAACAATACGACGCTATTCAAGCAATAGTGAAATATTTTAATTCCATGAAAGACAAGGCTCAAGAAATCACTGAGTCCATTAAGAAGAGAATTCCTGAACTAACGAAAATGAATCTCTCTAAATTGAAAAATATTTATGTGAATAACAATATTACAAATATGGGACACCCAAAATCACTTAACGAACATTTCAATAATGTACAAGAGCAAATGAAAACATTTATAGAAAAATTTAATCCAAGATTGGAAGAGTTGAATAAGATCTCTTTTGGCATTTCCTTGAACACAGACAAAATTGAAAATTTGTTTTTAGAAATGACTGCTACACGAGATGATCCTGACAAATGGATGAACTGTATCATAGAGCTGCGAAGTACATTGAACACTATACTAATGTCAGACGTTTATCAACAATTTTTGAATTTATCCAAACTGAGTCACACTCAGAGTATTTTATCCCATTTTTATCCTCGATTTAAGGTAAGTGCTGTGGTGATCATTATTGTTTACAAAAATTGGACTGATTTTTTTGACAAGGCGATGGACCATATGGATGATATTTATAATTTGACTCTTCTAGAATTGCATCAACGAAATTTATTTTGTGGAAGACTCCAAACAACCATTGATGAGCTGAATAAACTCATCAGACAGGAGAATGAAAGGAGGTCCTCATTCACAGCCATGATCAAAGATTTTGAAAAAACGCATGCTTATCGATATCTATGCTCTCTAGTTCCTCAACTGAGTCATCGTGTGCAAGAGATGGAACAACAATGTAATCAAACACCAGATATTGTACTCTCAGAGTCAGAATTCAATTCTACAATTATCAAATATAACACTCTCTATGAACAATATAGGATCAAGTACTCATCTCCAGAAATGGAGCAAATATCATACTATTCCATGCTCACTTTTAAAACGCTATCCTCGATTGAACAGATAAAATCAAGCAAAGATAACATTGACGAGAGCGAGAAAAAGAACTTTGAACAAGATTACTTGGAGAGCGTGACAGAAATTCAAAATCTAACCATGGAAGTAGATTCATTAAAATCTGAGATTGATCGTTTCAAACATGACAACTACAAACTAGAGTTGGAAATACGAAACAAACACAATTTGGAGATGGAAATTCAAAATCTACAAACAAAGATAACAAGCATAGAGAAAGAACAAAATTCTACACTCAAAGAGAATGAAACTTTAAGGTCCAGTATTTCAGATTATGAAACTCAGTTAAACATGTTACGAAAACAAATCTCAACAATGACAGAGAAGCAAACTTTAATGGAAGAGCAGTACGAATCACTCCAAAATGAACACAAACAGACCATTGAGAAATATCAACAAGTCCTACAAAAATCCGACAAATTACAGAACGACTATGAAGATGATACTGAACAATTGCGCAAACAAATTTCTGGGTTGCAAAAAGAAAATTCAATCCTGATAGAGAATGAATTGCAACTGAAAAAGAAAATCTCTGACTTGGAAAATGAAAATGTATGTCTCAAAGCGACACATGAAGAGCAAGAGAAACAACGACAATCCACAATTTCCTCACAAGACCAAGAAATTTCTGACCTTAAAAAGAAATTACATTCACTGGAAAATGAGAAACGTGAGATGATTCAGAATCACATGACCTCGTCGCAGATGGAAGAGTCTCAACGTAGTGAGCTTGAAAAAAAAGTTGAAACCTTGAACAAGAAATTAGAAAGAGCTCAAGGTAACATTAAAGACTTGACAGAATCACATGCAATGGAAATGGACTCTATACGCAAACAGTTAGAGGATTGTGAACGTTCTCGTCAAGAGATTGAATCAAGAAATGTTAAATTGGCTCTCGATTTTCACAATTTGGCTTCTGAAATTCAAACCAACAAGGAAGATCATTATTTGAGAGAGGCCAAAACGGTGAGCTATTTGAGCGTACTTGATACGTTGCTTGGAGAGTTAATGGCTTACCTGGTACATAATTATGATTTGTGTGAGAAGTTGCCAGATCTTGGAGCTAGAGCAGAAGACATTAAATATTTACATGACGAGCTGAGAGAAGTATTGAAAAACTTTAACACTGAAAGTGTTGACTTTAGCGTGGTGAGGAGAATTGAAGATGTCATTAGATTAATTGTCAAGGAGTTAGATCACCCAAACAAAACCAACAACAATCAACGACTGGTATAAAAAACAACGAGAAATACTGTGAAACAATAAGAAGCAAATGGTTTATTTGTTGTTACCGTTGTTTGCTCTTGGAGCGAAATAGGCGATCAAAATAATAATGATAATTGCAAGGATGATTGAAACGACCATGATAATGATAACAATGATGATAATTAAACGTTTTCTCATGCTCCACTTCAACTTTCTTCCTCCTCTTTGGAATCTATAAAGTGTGACAGGTCACATCACAAGGGAATGAACAAACTACTTACTCTTCACCTTGTTGAGCGAGTTCCTCTGTGGTTTCAATTAAACCATTCATAGTTTCTTGATTAGCCAAGATTTTATCAACGTTTTCTACCATGACATCACGAACTGTTTGAGAAGTAGAGTGATTCAAAAGTGTTAAGATTCTATTTCAAATGTATAACATACCCCTATCAATCTCGTTTTGTAACTTTTGAATTTTGTCATTATCGGGATTGTTGTAGAACTTTAGCTTTTCCTTCAAAAGACTTTTGTCCAAATTATTTTTCAATGTTTCATTTTCAACTTCATCGATCAAGTTCCAACAAACTCTTTGTTTGATTTCTTGGGTTGCGATACAAAAGTAATAATATCTTCCACTGTATTTTACATAAATATTGTTACTATGAAATGATGAATTATGTAAATTATGACAACATTGAAAGTAATTGGCATTGTTTGTGATCGTGTTGATGATTCAGTTTGACGCATCATTTCCAATCATCATAATTTTAGGTCGATAATAGCCCGATAGAGAACGAATACAATGAAGATTTGGTTGACACAAATTATTATTATGATTGGGTAACGATGAAATCCAAACACCATACAGGCATGTAATCAATACACAAAATATATCATCACAGTTGAAAGTAACAATAGACACATACTCATCATTGGTCAATACTCTCTTATGATTTGTTCTCTCCAACTTGGGTACAACTTTATCCATGAGAATCATTCTGAGTTTTTGCTGAGTTGGTGCTTCAGCAACAACATCGGCACCATCGGTAACGAGAAAATATTTGATAGGCATCGAGATTCAGTTTGTATTCGTTTTTTTCGAAAAGGAGACAACCGTTGGAGTATTTTTTTGGAATATGAACAGAGAGAATTGTTTTGGATATTGGTTGGAATGAACGTTGAGAATCAGGTGGTGGTATTCTCAATTATGAACAGTTTCTTTTGTTAGCTTTCATGGTGAGTGATTGAAGATGAATTAAAAGTCAACTTTAAAAAAAAAATGTTTCTTGCTGGACGAGGAAGAGGCAAGCCAATGAGCAGTTCATCATCATCCTCGGATGGTAAATCACACCAAGTTGATGGTAGTGCCGAAAAATCTTTTTCCGCGACAAACGATCATGCTGATGGAGAAATATCATCTCGGGATTCAACAACATCATCAAATGCTCCCACGTCGTATTCAGCAGTGATCATGGATGAATTTGGTAATTTGGTAGATGAAACTGGTAAAATCATTCAATCACGAAAAACTGTTGTAACAACAAAAATCAATCAAAGAAGACAAAAGGAAAAAAAAGAAAATGCATTGAAAATTGAAAAACCTCCAAGTATTAAAAAACAAGAAATTTATGACCCCTCTTTAGGATTACCATCTGCAGATCGGAAAAAACGAAAAAGAGGTCTTGAATTTCATGAAAAAGGAGAATTTATTGAAAAAGCAAGAATTATGAGAGAGTTAGAAGAAGAAGAGCGCCAAAAGGCTCTTCTTAAACAACAGTTAGAAGCAGAAAAAAAAGAACAAGATCGGATACAAAAAGAACAAGAAAGAGAGCGTCTCATACAAGAAGAAAAAGAAATTGGAGAGCTACATTTAATGTTAGGGTGTAGAAGAGTGGAAGACTATGAATCAACCATACCTGATGCTTTTTGGTGGGATAAAAGAATATTGAAAAGCTTTAAAAAAGGAGATGATTCGCGAGTAGATTCATCTATTGATCCCTATGAGAGAGATTATGACACAGAATCAAGTATATTTAAAATTAAGGAAAAAATGGTCAAACACAATTTTGTAGAACATCCTGTCATTGTTGAACCGCTCAAGAAAAAAGTCGAGATTGGCCCATTGCCTTTAATGTTAACTAAAAAGGAACAAAAGAAAATGCGAACACAGCAAAGAATTCAAAGAGAAAAAGAAAAGCAGAGAAAAATTAAATTAGGTCTGATTCCACCTCCTCCTCCCAAAGCGAACATGGGAAATTATATGAAAGCTCTTTTGGGTTCTGGAGAGGACCCTACTGAATTGGAAATGCGTATTAAGAGGGAAATTGCAGAGAGAGTAAAAGCACATGAGGAGAGAATGGAAGCTCAAAAACTTACAAAGGAGGAAAAACGTGAGAGAAAAATAAGGAAAATCAATGAAGATGCAGAATATGAATTGATTGTAGCTCTTTATTCAATACCAAACTTGGCACATCCTCAAACTAGGTTTAAAATTAACACAGCAAAAGAGAAGGGTGTTACAGGAGCAGTACTTTCATGTGCAAATCAGAACAATGACAAGAAAAGAATATTGTTGATTGCTGAGGGAGGAAAAAAAAGTCTCAAAGCTTATGACCATGTTTTATTGAATCGAATTGATTGGACCAAAAGGGAAACCTCTGAAGAGGAATCAAACATTGATAGGTCTGAACCTGACTCTGCTAAATTATTATGGAAAGGAACAATTCTCAAGCGTAATTTCCAATATTTTAAATTTCAACAATTTGAAACTGAGGAGTCAATCAAAAATTATCTCAAAGATCATGGATGCAGTCACTACTTTGACATTTTCCAAAATGATTTGAATAACGTTGCTGCAGTATTATAATTTACATGTTTAATTTTGTGTGAAGTTATCTCGATCTGTCTCTGAATACTCAGTTGTATCAATACTAAGAGATTCTAAAAATGTTGAGAGGTAAACACCTTTAGGAGCTGCATGCTTTTGGTCATCAAAAATTAGGTACAATAAAAAGTCTCCCTTCTCACTGCTACTGCAAGGAACTGTGGGCAAAACGTCAGCAGCAATAATTGTATCAGTTGCATCACCAATAAGAGCAATTTCGCTATTACGATCTTGAATAAAATCATAATGAGTCATGTCTTGTTCATCCATGACAAACAGTAAAAATTCTAATCCAAAGATTGCACTGGAGATAGTACTCTTGTCTGTGTGTTTCACATCATGTTCAACATAAATGTCATTCATTGTGAAAAGGTGTGCAAATACTTACATAAATGATTGTTCCACTGAATACAAGTGAATAACCTCAAAGACTCATCAAAACGTTCATACGTTCGATCTCCATAAATAAAAGGATGGTTTCTATTGTAAGTTGTTGGGAAAGTGCCACCTAATTTCTTCACATGTTCTACAATGTTTTTAGAAAAGTATTGCAAAGGCTCAAAAGGTAATTCAGAATGCTTTTGTGGTGGTAATTCTTCAACAAAGATTGGTTTCTTTTCCTTCTTTTTAGAGCTTGTCTCTTTGGTTCGCTTGGTTGACTTCTTGTTATATTTTTTTGTTTTCTTTTTGCTCGATTGATCTTCCACAACTTCTTGACTGAATAAATTCTCCTCTTCTGTAGTTTCGTTATCCTTGCTCTCGTCATCAAACATATCCACAACTTCAAATTTACTCTTTCCAGTGTTTAAATAAATAACTGGATTTTCCTCATCCGCCTCACTGTCAGATAATTCCTTCTGCTTTTTCTTTGTTTTGGTTTGTTTCGGAGACGATTTCGGCTTGGAGACGACTTCCGAAGATATCAAGTCCGAAAAATTGAGACTCAATTTTCGTTTTCTCTTTCCATGAATGATGTTGATCTCATCGACAACATCCCCCTTGACAGCAGTTCTCTTGGACCGATCGATGGGGGTGGTTCTTATCACTTTCGTCATGTTTTATTTTTTTCGAGTTTTTGACCGTTATTCAAATTTAAAAACACCACAAATTATTTCAGAGACTGCAACAAAAAATTGCATGAGCCTACTAGATCTACATTCTGTTACGATTTTTGATAACTCTACCCAATCATCATTAATTCCTTTCCAATCCCTGCTTGAGGATGGACTAGATTTATCATTCACATTCCGAGTGTTGCAAGATTTGAAACAAGTTTATTGGAATATTTATTATGTTGTAGATTTAGCCAACAGCAAACAAATTGTTCCTGTGGGGAAAAGTAATGTGTTTGATTATAGAGCATCATCAACTGAGTTTGAACAATTTAAATATTCCGTTCACAAACTTCCTCTTGAAAACATTCCAATGATCTTATTGAATAATGTAGGCTCACTTGTGGCCTCTCTTCGCAATAGCAATGATGGCTCGGAATTGTTTAAATGCTCCATAGTAGTGCAATCAGAAAGAAATGAGCGAGATGGAAAATTATATCGCAATATTCTGAATCCCATGGAGTAATTCGTTCACCATCAACGAATGATTTTAATTATTAAAAAAAATGTTGTTGAAAGGCAAGGAGTTTGATTCAATACCAATTCGCAATGATGAATATAGCATCAATGTATCATCATGGCCAACTAGATTTCATTGGATTTCGTCAAAACACCTATCAAGATTGCATTCTCTCATACTTCATTTATTTCCGAAGCTTGATACTTCAACACTTTCTACAAAATTTTCAAATAAGAAACATCAGTCTGCTACACTAAAAGAAGCATTTCGAGAAGTTAAAAGCATGGATCAATTAGAACACTTATTACACAAATATCGTAATATTCCATTAACCTCGCAGGACGTCAAAGAATACCGAATTGGCAAGCAACCATATTACATGGATCAAGATGGAGATTTTGCAAATGAGTTTTATGAGATGGTCATTGACAGAAAAACTGGAAATGAAATACTAGTACAGATTTTCCCATAATTTCTTCCATTCAATATCTGTACTTTTGTTTATCCAATTCATTCATTTCCTTTACAATTTTTCCTAATTCTAAAATACTTTTCACAGCATTGACAAAATGTAGTTGTGCTTGCACCAGATCTTCCGATAGTTGAAGAGTTCCGAACCAATAAATAGGATTGTGTCTTTTTAAATTCTCTTCGACGCTGGCATTTAATTTTGATCCAGAAATTGATGATGATTCTGAATTTGTAGTTTCTGTGGTTGACGTCAGATTATTGGGTTTTCTTTTCCGAACACCTGACAATGAGGAATCATCAGTGTCTTGTTTCAAATCCTCTAACGTCGTAGATCTTTGAGAGGATGTTTGAAAATGATTTGAAACATTTTCAAATTCTATCACTTCTAATGTATTCGGATCTAAATGAATTTTTGATTTTAAAATATCTTCTTGATTTGGAATTCGTTCCAAACCTAAAAATTCAGCTCCCATGTTCAGTCGGGTTGCAGCCATATTGAAATGACCGCTTTTAATATTTGGTATTAAATCATTTTTATAAATATTCATGTATTGATCAATGAGTGAGAGATATTTTGTCACATATTCTTCCCGTTCTTCATCTGTGAATTTTTCTGTTGCCCTGTTGTTTGTGGACATTTTTTTGATTGGACTTTGCAATGTATTAAGCTTGCACCTCGGAACAAACGGAATTTGGTGCTTCCGTTGTAGCAAAGGAAACTTTTGATCAAGCACAACAATATTAAAAAAAATGTTCGGACTCATCATTCCAGGAAGGCCCTGCTTTGCAGATTTTCAACTTGTTGGAGAGCATCGTTGGATGGCTCAAGTTGTAGATAAGATCAATGGCCAATCAATATCGGAAATGAGTCTTTTTATTTTACCGAATGCTTCAATGGCTCCTCCACCTTACCAACCATTCGGTTTTACAATTTATATTTCAAAAGATGCCCAAAATTGGGAATATGTTGATTTTCTGTCTTTGGAAAAGCAAAGCACTCATATTCACATGCCATTGTCATTTAACACAAGTTCTTCCAGTGGATTGTTTCAAGATTTTACATTTCAACAATCGGATTCGAACGCCGTATTTATCGGAATATCACTAGAGCCAATGGATACAATTAATAATTTAACGTTCAATGCTCAAGGAAAGCAACAGAGAGAACAAAATCAAGTCCAACAATTGGTTCAGTTTATTGCAAAAGATTTATTTAATTATATGGCTAGTTTTACAAAGCCAATTCAATTCCAAACTGGAGAGATGAAAGATATGTTAATAATTCCAACAAATTGTATTGACACTTGGTTACAAAAGTTCTTAACCAAACTTCGAAATAATCCTCACTGTAAGTATTTTGTCATGCATTCTTTTGATCATTTCAACTGTTTGAATAGTTTATAAATACCAAACTGAATAAATTGGGCATCCCTTTTTATGATTCAAGGCTTGTACTGAACTGAAAAAAATGGATGAAACACCAAGCCTCAATGATGAAGTGCCAACGGACTGGAATTTGTTTGATATTGAAAGGCTTTGCCAAATTCATTACATTCTTTCAAGAGAAGAGCTAATAGCGCTCATTGAAGCTCATGTCGTTGAATTTCTCTTACAACTCATTCAAGAAAAGAAGACCTTGGAAGATCTGCTTTTCAAATACAAGTTCCGATCTGAAATCCAAACTGAAGATCAACCCACAGCTTTATCTCAAACCAAGCCCATCAATGTACTGAAAACTGCTTCTGGAACTTATTCATTACGACACGGCACTTCTCCAAAACGAAAAAGCCACTTTATTTGGTTGTTGATGAACAACATTTTTAAGCTGATACAGCAAGGAATTAAGATCACCCAAAGAGAGTTGTTCTATATGAATGTCATGACGTTCAAAGATCAGAATCAATGCAATAGATACCTAAGTTGTGTTGGAGACATTTTGAATGTGGATCGATCTGTCCTAAATATCATTTGTATGAGCAAGGGTTTTTTGTACAGCAACGACGGAAGAGGTAATGCTCTGGTTTCTTGCCATCATCTCACGGCATCTACGGTGGAACAAATTCCAGGCGATTTTCCTACGATTGACTTCTTTGGTAAAGTTGATACCATCTTAATTGTCGAAAAAGATGCGATATTTAGAAGGCTTGTCGAGGATAAGATATTCAAATGGGTGCGGAATATTTGCATCATTACCGGCTGTGGGTATCCAAGTATTATTACACGATATATTTTGCATCAAATATCATCCAAATTTCCTCAAGCTCAAATCTATGCTCTGTGTGACTTCAACATTCATGGATATCAAATAGTAACAACATTCAAGTATGGAAGTGTGGAGCTTAGTAAGCATTCGATCCAACAAAGCACTACATTGGGAGATAGAATAGAATGGATTGGGTTGTTGTATGATGATATTAAGGATCTTCCCAGCTTTTACTGCCAGAGTGTCACTGAGCAAGAACTTAAATTATTAGACAGACACCAACATGACGTAAAGAGCAGAGGCGGCAAGAACGCTCTCCAGATTTATGCAGAGCTTGAAAAGATGAAAACATTGAAATTTGAAATCGAGTCTTTGGTCAGCTACAGAGATATCAATTACCTGACAATGTTTGTATCAAAGAAAATTAGTAGATTCAACATTAAGAACCAATCTGTATCATTATAGATTTACAAACATCTCTTGATGGTCGAGCTTGATGTCAAAATCAATTTCACAAAGGGAATTCACATGAGATAAAATGACCTCTTGCACGTGTGGGTTAAATACAGAAGCCTCCGGATGATAATATCGTTTAAGGATCTGGTGGTTCTTGAATAATAAACGAATGAAGCTGTACAACTTGTGATGATTGAGTGCAAGGCAAATCCATGTTCTGAAATGTATACGTCGATCGAATAACAATTCATCACTTTGTATGGACTTGGAAATCATGAGGGTATACTGAACAAAATCAAAGTAGTGAACTTGTTCGTTGGTCAAAGAGGAAACATCTACCGCTCGCTGTTCTTCTATTGCTTGGTTGAGCCGATACTTCACAAAATCTGGTAATTGAAATTGTAAGTAATAATATAGCTCCAAAATGACATTCCAAATGTGATAGTATCCTTTCATGACTGATTGAAATTTGATGCCTTGTTTGAAAAAGTTTTCTAGTGCAGGACAAATACTACCTCGAGCAAATTTAGCTAAATAGACTCGGTCTTCAATCATCAATACCTTTTTAGAATCTACAAACTTCGAAATTTCACTTGCCACTTTGATGAAATGCTGAACTTTTTCGACGCTTCCCAAAATATATGTGTTGATATTGTACACATCCCTGGACTTGGATGAATATCCTAGTTTAAAGCTCATTTGGCAAAGTAATTCTACAATCGAAAGAAATTCGTCTCTGTGCGTACTGTCTACAAGTATCGATGTAGGTTCAAAGATTGACTTCAAGTAATTGCTACAATATTTACACAAGTAGTTGAATATATCTACTAGTTCACCAATGTCCAATAAGAACTCCATGAGAGTGACATCTTTCGTTTGTTGATATTGTTGTTGGTATTTTTGTGCAAACTTTTTCGAATTAAAATATTCTAAAAGTAAATGAATTCTGTGAACATTCATATATCTCAAATTGGGATCATTAATCGCTTGAATATTGGCATTTTCATCACAAACACAGTCATGAAGGATGTTATAGAATGTTCTTTCTGACATTCCAAAATATTTCTTCTTTGCTCTATTTAAGCAAACATTTGTGAGAGTCTTAATAAAGTTGTCATAATGTTGTGCAGTATGTTGTGAGAGAGTTCTACCTGATGCAACGACAGGGCTATATACAATATCATGTTCAACATGATAATCAAATTTGGTTATTGTGATCACTCCATTATTTTGTATGTCACCACCATTGCTGTTAATTAATATCAAAATTTCATGGTGCAATTGGTTCAGTAATGGATGTTCAGATATTTTGTGTTGTTTGGCAATTAATTTGACAACATCTTTGTTGTTGATATCTGGCACGTTGTGAATGGGTTTAGATACCATACTTTGAAATCTTTCTAACAATACAGATTCTTTCTGTTTTAACTCTGTTTCCCAGTGTGCTGTTAAAGAAGAGGAAGGAGCACACACTTTCTGCTTATTTGGTTTTAACACAATGACATTGGAAGATGATCTCTGATGATTGGTATGCACGGTTGTGCCAGTACTACTGGATTGTATGTGATTGTTATTATTCAAAGCTGAGGTCATGTGGTTAATAGCTTGTACCACATTTGTAGTGGCAGTGGCAGTAGTAGTAATTTCACTACTAGTTGCCGAGTTGCAACTATATGGAGGTTGCTGTTGTGAGCTACTTGTCGTGTTATCATACGAATGTTGTTTCGCTTCTTGACCACCACTTGTAGGTGCTCTTTCAATGTCCACTCCTGAATGAGCACTACTAAGAGTTTCATTTCGACCCTTTTTAATTTCTTCTTCCGTTAACACATCTCCATAAATAGCTCCCATGATTTGAGAAACTGATACTGGTTTTGAAAGTGGAGTTGGATCATCCTCATCATCAGAAATGTTTTCAATGTCACTATCTGAGAGTTCTTCTTCTTCTTTGCTATGAGTTTGACGAGTCGTCATGGTGAGTGAAGATTTGTTAAGATTCACCACTTGCTCCTGAGGAGGTGAAAATGGTGATTGTGGTGTGGAAACAATGGATTTATCACTACCACTACTACTACTACTATTGGACGTGTTTGGATGTACATTCATACTAGTGGTCGAAGTGGTTGTAGGTGTTGTTGCTTTTTTGGTCTTACGTTTTGGTATGGAAATTTTGCTTGAGGTTTTAGGAATGGTTCGTGTGGGTGAGCTCGTCGACGTTCTTTGTGTCTGAGCTTTGGATAAAGTCGTCGAGATCATCACTGAAGGTTCGTTGTTGTTGGATGATGTGTTGTTAAAGATTGAAGAATTACTAATTTGGGCTGAAGGAGAAGATGCCACGATGGGTGTCGTAGTTTGCTCTTCATAATCATCATCATATTCCTCAGCAAGAATGGAATCTAAAAGGTTGTCTTTTTTCTTGTCCATAGAATTGAGAGAGGACTCTATTGAGGTATTCTTTGGATTGGATGATGATGGATTCGTTAGTGAGCTTTTTGAGGTTGTTGGGTCCCTCGCACTTAAATCATCATCTTCGAGAAGTAATTTTGAAAGTACATCGGTCTCTTTCATAGGATCGAGAGGTAATTTCAAAGGATCTTGGTGTGATACAGTTTTGGTAATGACTGATGGTGTTGATACTAATGGCACTGATTGGACACTTGTGGTCTCATTCATTCGAGTGATCGGATTTAAATCTTCACTGTTCTGCACAGTGGTTTCTTGTTGATTGACATATTTGGAAATATCTGCATCTCCATTATCGAGTAGATCTTCCATGATTCTTTTTGCATCTCGCAAGATTTGTGTACCTTTCAGGTATGGTTCAAATGCTTTGATATCTGAACCTATTCTATGTGTTTGCTTGGTGAGAATTGCTTCTCTTAACTTTTTCTCAGCATGTAAACGTGTTTTGATCTTTTTGATTGATTCATCCAACCGAGTATATTCTTTTTCTATATATTTACGTTCATAGGAATCATAGGTTGTATCAATTTGTTTCTTGATCTTCTCTAGTTGTGAAAGATCTTCATCCATCATGTACTTTTCAATATCTTCTTTTACAGAATCAATAATTTTAAGTTTTTTCAAAATGGATTCAGGTTCTTCAATCATGGAATGAACCATACTCGCACAACATTCATCTTGTAAATATGTGTCTTCTGAAATATCATGTAACAGTGCTTCGAGTGTGGACGTATCATATTGATTCACATATTCTTTCAGACGACTTGTGTAATCTTTAATCCTTTTCAGAATTTCTTTGTAGTGTGTGACCTTTTTTTCTTCCTCTGAAAGATTAATAATAATTTTTGTATCTAATTTGTGTTTTTCCACTAAATGACGTAATTTTCTGAATTGTGATTGCATTTGATCGAGTTGAGATGATTTCAAGCTCTTATTCATCACAAGTTCTTTGACTTCTTTTTCAAGCTCTTGAGATTCGATTAAATGTTTTTTCATTGCTTGAACATAGGAATGAATTGGTTGATAGCGAAGACCTTTTTTCTCTAATAAATCGCCGAGCATGGTCTCTAAATCTGTAAGAGATTCTACATTCTTATCTGTATAACAGTCATCAATGAGAGATTTGTATTCATTAATTGTGACACGTTGTTCACTATCGAGCATTCTTTTGAGTTCCATAGCTCCAATTGATTGCAAAATTAATAATCTTCCCTTCACTGGTTTGTTACTGAAAGCAGAAACTTTCACATTCAATGGTTGTGTGAGATTGGTTTGATCTGTATCTTCCTCAATAATTGCCACAATAGGTTGTGGTAATATTTTCAATTCCGTAATATCTTTTTCTGAATGACTGGTTGAATTTGCAAATTTGTAAGTACAATGAAAAGGAATTTGATTCACCGAATGAACAAGAATATGATATTGTCCCATTGGCAATTCAAAATTATAATCATTTTCTTCTCCCTTTCCGAGTTCAAAGCCTTTCGTATGAAGAACATTAAATATTTGATGAATGGTAATTTTGTAACTGCACTTGGAATCGGGTGGCTCACAAAACAATGTAACTCGAATGATGGATTGTTGAGAGTCCATTGGAGTAGAAATTAATGTACTCCATGAACCTCCTTTTTCAATATTATCTGAATTACATAATTGATCATCATCTTTGGACATGATGGAAGATCCCGATGACTGACACGATACATCTGCTCGCAATATAACCGACGAAAAGAGTTTTAAACCCATGGCTGTTGTGTTGGAAATTTGAACTTTGAATCGACCTGGAGGAACAGGAAAACTCAAATCATTCACCCCTTCCGAAGAAGTTCCTTCTTGCTCTGTAATTGGATGTAAATGAAAATTTTGTTCATCGGCAATGATTTGGTTGAGTACAGAGTTTCCATTGTGTTGATGTGAAGAGGATGAAGAAGATGGATTTGTTTTGAATTTTCCAATGACACCTCTTAAATCCAATGTATTTCTCTTGGATGAGGTTGTAGCATGATAGGTGCCATCGTTGGTCGTGGATGACAGCGATGCACCTGTCTCTCTAATTCGGGTCATTATTTTTTATGGGGGAGTGATTGGAATGACAATCAATATTTTGACAAACAAAATTCATCAAAAGGTAAATGGAAAGCAGGTTACAATCGCAACTTTCAAACTCTGAATGAGGAAAGGACATGTTCACACTGGTACGTGTCAGTAGTAGTAGTAGCTTCTATTTAACAAGAGATGAAAAAGAGTGGCCATGCTTGGCACTGTGACAACAAGCTTTTCACACTAGGCATATTGGAGATGGTTGAATCCAAGTCAATGGCTATTGCGTGTTGGATGTGACGAATATCATAAGTCTTCACACAAATCACTTCATGAGTAGGAATGAGCACAGACCCTTGTTGTTGACTTTGAACTAGTTGGCTTTCCAAACGACCTTTCACAAACACTTCAATAAACATTGATCCTTCGGAAACAGGATACTTTTTTGAAGGGAATGCAAAGTTTGATGTATCACTATCTCTGAATGATTTGATTCTTCCTGTAATGCTTGAATGTAATGTGTTCACAATTACAAAATCACCTTTTTGAAATATTTGACCTCTAAACTTCAAAGAACAAATCGATACGTAATCCTTGAATAAAGAAATCTTGACTGGAGCCAACCACTGAAATGAAAAATTTTTCAAGTCTTCAATCGAATTCAAAGCATCTTCTTTGGACATGTTAGTGTGTGGAGATTCATCTATGTTCTGTGTATTGTACATGGCAATGTAGCAACATTCTTGTGACATCGAATTGGAACATAGATGCAATTTGTGCTGAATCAAAGAAATGGGTGAGCTGATACTTCGCCTTGTAGCCACAAGTTCCTTAGAGTTGGGAATATTGATATATTGAGTGGCTGTCATGGATGGAAACGAGCAATCGTAATACAAAGAATCAATTCTACAAAAAATCTCATCGTTATGATCATTCAACAATACCATGTCATGTAAACGATAAATTTCATTAGATCCATCTCGATTGATCCTAATAAATTTTGTTTTCAAGTAGCAATTTTGTTCTTCCTTAAAGAAGAAAGATCCTTCAATATCATATATCACTTCCTCACACATATCATAACATTGCAAGTCAACAAGAGATATTGACTCAACAATTTCAGTCCTGTTGATCGATCGGGATGGATGGGCAATTGTTTTCGATAATTGTGTAAAATTAATGACTTGCTCTGAAGAAAACTCTCTTTCCAAGGCTATGTTAAAACATCCATGACCTTATCGTATTGATATGCTTACCTTTGGGATGTAATTGTGATTTTCAAAATACTCTCTCTGTCTAGAATTGGTAACCTTCTTTGTGTTGCCATTTCACAAATGTCTGATGATACTTCATCGCCGTCTTTCACAAATATAAAATTAGATCCTTCGTTGGTTTGATTTTCCAAATTATGTTCAATGGTAGCTCCTCCTACTTTTAATATTCCACTCCAACCTGCTATAAGAGATTGATCTTGCGAGTTGTCAATAATCTTCACCTTACATCCATAGAAAATTCTATGTTCAATGTTACAACACAAGAGAGATTGGTTGAATGTTTGTTGTTCAACATGCTGAATTGAGGGATCGGATCTCAATCGATATGAACCTCTATCGACAAGGTATTTCTTAATCTCTGGATCTTCAAGTATCAATCGATGTTGATTGGAACAATCAAATATCCATTGAGGCTTTAGAATAGGAATGTCTAGTAATAGTGCAATTAAGAAGGTAGGTTTGGTGGATGACTTTTCACTTAATAATACAATTTTCTTGTTCAAATAAGTGTCCATCAGCTCTGAAGATAATTGTCTCATAATTGTACCATTCTCTTTTTTGATCATTCGATCGAGAGCCTCTTTATCTTTCTCGACCACCAAAGATGATGACACTACAAAGTGAATGTCAGAGAATATACGTTTCTTTCGATGAGGCTTTTTTCTCTTCTTTTCTTCCTCGATTTCTTCCTCGCTACTGATCAACTCTTGACTGAAAGGTGGAAGTACATATTCTTCCTCACTGACTTGAAAATCATCATTGTCGGAATTCTGTTCAAGCCTAACTCGTTGTTTCACCTCTTGAATCATTTCTTTTAACTGTCTGGATAAACTTTTCTTTACATTGTTGGACGAATTAGACTTTTGGTTTTTGCGAGGTTGTGGAACTTTCTTTTCATCATCTGTTTCAGATGAGCTTTCAAGATCTTTAAATTCCACTTTCTTTTTTACAGCAACAATTTTTGAATTTGTTTTAATTTTCTTTTTTGAAGGTTTCGTTTGATTTTTTAATGGTGATGATAGATTGGTCCCTTTACTAGCATTTTTCTTTTCAGATGTTACGGGAATGATGACATTTGATCTATGAGTCTCTTGAGAATGTGATGAAGATGATGAATCATCGGTGGCAGCAAAAAGAGTGTTTTTACTTTTGAAATCCAAAAGAGGGGAATCACAAAAATCCAATGTGTCCTCATTTTCATCTTCTCCAAAGGACATGTAAAGTGGTGAAAGCTGTTGATGCTCCGAGAGCTGAGAAGAAGGGCTGGAGAGTTCATTGGATCTAAACATTTTTTAACAAATTTTAAATGTAACGGCTAGTTTTTTGAGACATATTATTGTTGAAAAAGAATATGAAAAGCTTCCAGTTCAAAGGAAAGTGTATACAGTTTGAAAACAAATTGATTAGCTAATGGGTGTTTTAAAGCCATTCAAGTGTATAGCTATGTATCAAACTGCAAAGCCTCTCCCACTACGAATACTAAAAAAAAGTCTTCCTTCCTTATTACTGTTGCTAATGAGTTCAAATTTGACATCCATGCCCTCTTCAAATGATCATCTCAAAGCTACAAGAACTCCTTTAAAATCTTCAGGTACCACCAATCCAAAGAGTCCTCTCGTTGGAGTTCCTTCATCTCTCTCTGCTTTGAAAAAGCGAAAAGCCTTCATTCCGAAAGATGTTTCAGATTCAGAACAAGAGGAAGATGAAGTACTGTTTTCCAGAGCCAACATTCGTATGGCAAGTATAAAACAGGAGCCATTGTTGATCACTTGTTGCACAACAAACAACGTAAATAATTGTACAATCCAGTCGCACCCACCAGCAGCAGCTGCTGTAATTGAAAGCGGAGTTGAGCACAGCAGGAATATGGAAGGCTTACAGTGGGAAGAAGCATCAGTAAAGCATCAAGATTCCAAACGTACATTGAAAACCATTTCTTGGTATCAACCGTTCATCTTTGAATACGACTGTCATCACGATGAGCACGAACAATTGGTTATGGAATGTAACAAGATGTTGCAAAGTGAAGAATGGTAGCACATGGAATGTCACTTGTCTATTCTTTTCAAAAAAATACTAAGTCATCATCGAGTGAGTGCTGTCATTTCTCGGTACTGGGAACCATCATCATCCAATAACAACAACAACTCGCAGCAAACACTGTCCATTTTACTCGACACATCATCATTTACACTTTGATCCCTGCTTCGAAACGGCACGTGTAGTAATTTTACGGAAGCGGAAGTCTGCTGCTTTTCACACACAAGAATTATATAATATTTTATTGGTATTACAACCATCAAGATATTTAATCATCATCAAATAATACTATCTTTCGACAATTTATAACCCACACTTTCATGTCTACATCAAGAAATCTTATAAAACAAAAACTTGAAGACATTCTACAAGAAAAGGAAGGAGAAAAAATTTTGAAACGAACAATAGTTGTTTTTGAATTACCTTTTGTTGCCGAAGAAAAACAAATCAGAGAATTCTTTGAAAAGGTGAGCGGAGGAATTGCCTCTATTGATGTGATCAAAGCCAATGCTTTAGTCTTCAGTTCGGCAGTAATACAGTTCAATAAGGAGAAAGGTGCGGAGAAGGCCCTTGAGTTAGCTCGACATGGAGTTGCTGTGGGCCAATTTGATGGAATTGTAGCTTCGGCTCAAGATGTTTTGGAAGGAAAGAAACTTTCTAGAACAAAAGAAGATGTCAAACCATCATCAGGAACACCAGGCAATGGTTGTAAAAACCAATAATGTCATAATCTCACACCATTATAGTCGGCCGATGATGACAAAATCCCGTGCTCTTGTCATTTTCATTACATCCTCATTACTCCCACTCAAGAAGTCTCATCCATGGTTTTGAACATACGCCTGTTTAACATCACTTTATTACCTTCACTTTTCCAATTTTTCTCTTTCACTTTCGTTTTGCTTGACGAGATGACAGATTTCATAGCAAAACAGATACCACAATTCAACAGAATTCTACCGGCTTTTCTTCCTTATACACATTGTATTCATGCCCAACCATTACATCCACAATTTGTAATAAATACATTTATTCCTTAACGTTCTGATGGATTTTAGCCTTAAATCTTTTAGGTTGCTTCCAACCAAGTAGAAAACATCTCCTAGAAGTTGAACCCTCCACTGGCGACAACAAAGTCTTGTTGTGTGAATTTGAGAGAGTACACTGGTGATTGTTTGGTGAAATAAGTTTTGTATGGTTCCTTTGAGATTATTTTGTGCTTGTTCAGCTCCAATTTCTTTTCTTTGAGAATTTGAGCCGCTGATTCTGCTGAAGATCCAGTGTCAATAGTGTCAAACATGGACCACACTCGTACGGTACAATCTAAAGAGGCAGATGCAAGGAATGTGTCGTTTCTGTTAAAATCTAGTGACCAAATGGAGCCAGTATGACCAATAAACTTGTAAGCTATTTTACCAGAGCCAATATCCCACACAATCACTTGTTGGTCGTCTCCAGCAGATGCACAATATCGCCCGTCATGCGAAAAAGCAAGTGTGTTGATAGACCCATGGTGTCCAATAAACATTCTCATACATTCACCAGTTTGAACATCCCAAAGGCGAACAGTTTTGTCGCTGGAACCTGTGGCAACATAATTACAATTTGGATGGAATTTTACACATTCTACATCAGACAAATGTCCCGCTAATACTCTTACTGGAGTAACTCTGTCAGTAACCCATAATCTTGCTGTTCGATCATGAGATGCTGTTGCAAACATATAATCTGTTGGGCTAAAGGAGACATTCCAAACTGCATATTGATGACCTTTGTAAACAACAACACATTCAGAATTGTTAACGTTCCATAAACGAGCTGTACAATCTTCACTTCCTGAAAGTAGCCATTGTTGGTCTGAATTAAAAGATAAGGAGTACACTGGCCCTGAATGCCCAACAAGAGTTTCGTATTGGCATTCTCTATTTTCGTTATCATCTGAGTTAACGTTTTCTGCGCTTCTCGCGTATGACTTGGTGTTAGGAATGGTGCCATTAAGAATACGCCAGTTCCAACATCTAATTGTGGAATCAGAAAATCCAGCAGCAATTACTGGGCCATTTCTTAGGTTATATTGGGGTGCAAAATCACCGTCTTCAATAAAGTAATTAGATGGTTTGTGTTCAAAGTTTGTGCCAATTTCAACAGTATTTAAATTGGAGCTACAATTGAAAAGTGTGTAGAAGCACACTGACGGACATACAGGGACTTGCTCCTTTGCAATATCTATTAATTTCTTAATTTCTGCTTGTGCGGCTGTTGATGCCCCTTTTTTCTTTCTTCCTCTTCTACTAGGTTGAGGAGCAACTGGAGTTTCAGGAACGGTGACAGCAGAGGCTAACACTTCTTCTTTTTCTCTATTTTCGACCTCCCAATTGATTTTTTTGTTTTTTCCAAATATTGCTTCCAATTCATCTTCATCATCTTCAGTCAAATCCTCATCCTCAGATCCCTCAGCTTCTTCAGAAGTGGCCTTTCGTTTCTTCTTTTGTTGTTGAGCTTTGATGTCGTGGTCCATTAACAAAATTCCATCTATCATAGCAGGAGCTTGTAAACTTGGTTGGCCTTTGTATGTCTTAAAATTGACGTATTGATTTAAAATAGATAACAATTTTAACTCGGATGAGTCTTGCAAGAATTTCATCAGTAAATGGAAGCTTGCTTCACTAAGTCTAATGATAAACTTGTGAGACAATAATCTCTTAGAAAACTCATTTTGTGCCATTATCTCTGGTGATTGAAGACTCTGAAGAGTCAAAATTTCGTCGTAGTGAAAATGTGAATGTTGATTCTTGTACTTGTTTAAAAACTTTCTTGCTTCCTCTATATGTCCCTTGCTAACAAGTTCCAAATAGCAATGAACAAATACAGGATACAACACTTGAACAAGTTCATTCTTTTAAAGATTAATATATTTTCCACAATTGAAAAAGAAATACAAACCTTGTAAATTTCAAGTGATGAAAAGACCCAGTCAGTAAGAGACTGATAAGCTTGTAAATAGCCCTTTCCACTTTGTCTATCACTGATAAAACTGTTTATCACCTCGCTTTCACCATCTTCGTTAATGGGTTAATGACTTTTATCTTGAGAACAAATAGTACTTACTAGCTGATCCGAGATCGTACGTAGAAGCAAATTCCGAAATATCGGTTGTTACCAAATTCTGTCCGGACGGAAGACCATTCAATTCTTCTTCTAAAGCTTTCACTGATCGTTGAAATCCATTTTGTTGTAGGAATTTTAAAACCAATTCCTTCATCTTTTCTTGTTGTTGGACATTTTCCGACGTTAGTGATGGTGTGTTTTGAGTGGATGATGAGGCCTCTGTTCCGCTGCTCATTTTTTTTATTGTTGTTGTGAAAAAAAATTGCAACTTTTATTGCTGCTTGAGATAACCTTGGCAACGACTCTCAATTTCTTCATCCAAAATGCCTCTAGAAAGAACTTCTTTCATGTGCTTGGAAATGAGTGGGGGGAGGTCAGCTCTCAGCTGTTTTTGAATTCTTAATAATTCTTCTCGATTCACAAGTATTAACTTTGCAAAAGATTTGAACAAATGAATAGTGTAACCGACTGGTCGTAAATGAACTGCAATCACTCCACTCACAGCCAATAAGAGAGCACAAATGAGAGCAAATTTGAAGCTAAACATAATGGTGAGGATGATTGCTGTGAATATATAATACAACGGTAAAAGGAAAATCATCATCATAAGAATGTAGTGAGCTTCTTGATCTCTATATCCTTGTGAAATCTTCTTTCCGAAATAGCTGCTCACAAGTCCAACTGGTAAATGGTAAATTGACCCAGGAAGTGTCACTGGTAATGTGACAAGTAGTGTCAACAATTTTCTAATAAAAAAGTATCTCATTGAAAGTTCTGAGTATTTCATGTTTAACAATCTCATGTGTGAGCTTAACTGTTTTAAAGTAGCAAACACTTGTTTGGCATCTTCTTGTTTTTCAAACACATCAATAAATTTTTGAGTCAGAAAGATATATTCTTCTTGTGACAATGGATTGGACCTTTTTCTCACTAATGATCTTGCAATGTGTGCAGCAGAAATGGTTTCAGGATCATTTGCAACTACAGTCACATGTTGCATTCCTTTTCTAACCACATCAGCTAAATTATCCAATAATTTTGTGCTGTCTTTTTTAAACTCGGACAAATGAGATCGGTCAATGATAATTTGTCTTCCGAATTGAATAAATACGTCAGATCTAAACTCATTCTTTGAATCATAATTCAACCCTACAGGTACTACAACGACTTTTGAAATATGTTCATCAGAATCAAGAGCTTGCAATGCTGCTCTTGCAAATCCTGTTTTAATCTTTGTCAAGGTAGAATTATTGTGACTAGTTCCCTCTGGAAATATCACAAGGCAGTCATTTGCTTTCAATACTTCAGCCATTGCATTTATTGCTGCTTGATTGGATAGTCTTCTTTGCTCCTCTTCATCTTTGGTGATGTCTTGTTGACGAACTACTGGAATTGTTCCTAATAATTTAAGGAAAGTTCCTAATAAAGGTAATTTAAATAGCTCTGCTTTTGCAACACTGAAAAACTGTCAGATCCATTTGTTACTATTCATCAAGGTTGCTTACCTCCTCACAATTCTCTTACTCACTTGTGAATAAATGATAACACCATCCACAAGACCATTGTAATGATTAACAGTACTGTTGAAAATGAAACAAGATGATTATATTCCAATAAGCTAGATTACGTACAAAATAACTGGAACCTTCTTTGGAATGTTTTCAGTTCCTTTGACGCTCACATTTGCGTAGAATAAGCTGATACAAAATCTGATATTTTGGTAATGCACGATCATGGTTGTCGATCGTTTGTTGTATTCCGAAATTTGATATGAAATTATGGATGTGGTTTCAAAGTATTTTTGGATTGGCCAAACAAAGCAACCACTCGTACGTACTCAAAGAACCAGCGCAGGGCTGTGTAGGCCAAGATGTTGACTTGTGCCATTTTTTTGTTTTGAACCAAGTTCATTCTTTATGGAGTGAACTTGTATTGAGCTGCTGCTAGTGAAGACGAGATTTGTTGGGGCCCTTCAAGTGATCTATGATTGTAGAATCGTATGAGAACTCATACAACCCTATGAACAATTAGTTATTCACCTACGATCATCGATAACATTTTTTGAATTTATTGTGATGACGTACACTGATGATGATCATCAAAGCTCAGAAAATAAATTACTTTCAACATCAATTTAATTAAAAACGACCTCCCTTCAATTGCAAAATCAATTGAACAGTATCTCCGGCTTTAAGACCAACATCTTTAACAGTCTTGTCATCAGGCAAAATCTTTCCGTTCATGACGAGTCTTTGTTGTGGCACAGCAATACCCACTTTTTCTTGGATGAGTTGTTTCAGATAGGTGATCTTGTCTGTTTCTTCCACATCCAACTTGTTGATACCGCCTGACAAGGTCTTGATGTTGATTTGCATGGTGAAGGTTTGGTGTATGAACTTATTTTTTTCTTGTGTTTTACAAAAATATTTTGGTGCCAAAAATAACTTTGTGCTCAGCCATCTTGCCTTTGTGTCGAAGAGAGAGGAGAGTTTTGGCTTGAGAGAGTGGTGGTTGTGTTGTCAATTTGTTGTAGGGGAGTGAAATGAGAATTGAGTGAAGAGCTTTGGAAAGGATGGATGGAACTTGAAGAGACTGGAATAGAAGCGGCTTCCATCGAATTCATCTCTGTGTTGGTACCAAGAAATACTTTCTTTTGCAAACTGATCTGGTCTAAAAACTTTTGCTGTTCCTTAATTTTCCATTCATTTCTCATGTCATCAACATCATAGTATGTAGAAGAAATCCATCCTCCAGAGTACGACGAAGATGGCCTTATTTCTTCTCTTCGTTTTTCAAGTCTTGGTGTGGAGTACCTTCTTTCATTTGCTGCTGGGCTGTTCACATCACTACTGTTGCTAAGATCATCAGTGTAAGACAGCTCTGACTTTTCTGAGCTGTCTCGTTGAGAGTATCTATGGTTTCTAGGTGGAGATACTTCTTCTTCGTCCATGTCATTCTTATCCATACACGAGGTCAAATTCATAAATTTCAATTGTTCATTGAGGGTCGTTTCAGTTTTTCTAATTCTTTCAGATCGAGCTGCAATTTCAGCCTTTTCAACACCAAGTTGCTTTCTAGTTTTTGTAATCTCCAATCGTTCAATTTCAAGCATTTTCCTTTGGTCTTGTAATTGTTTTTCTAATTGTTTAAGATTTTTCTTTTCCAATAAATAATTTCTGTTGAGCGCTTCTGCTTCATTTCTCATCTTCTCTGTTTCAGCCTTTTCTTTCATAATTTCGTGATATTTGGCTGAGATATGTTCGGAATCAGTTTGTACCTGTATCATCTTTTGAGCAACGGCTTCATGTTGATGATAAAGAGCTTCCTTCTCTTTCAAAAGAGTGGATTTAAGCTCCTCAATATCTTTACGTTCTCTTTCTATGAGATCTTTTGTTTCTCTGATGAGCCTTCGTTCTTCTTCTAAATTTTTCTTCTCTGCAGATAAATTGGCCTCTTTTTCGAATAATTCCTTCATTCGTGCTGAATACTCAATTCTAGATGATTCACGTTCAGCTAAACTTTCTTTTTGAGCTCTAGAAAGCTTGGATCTCTCTTCTTGAGTTTCAACCATGAAGTGTTGTCTTTCCACAATGAATTTGCTCTTTTCTTCATCAACTGCTTCCCTCATTTCGTAAATTTCCTTTATCTTTGTTTCATACTCTTTTTCAAAGTTTCGCTTCTTTTCTTCAAGTTCTCTTTCTTTCTTCATTGTCAATAATCGTTCCTCTTCATAGTTTTTCTGAATGCTTTGCATCTTTGTTTCCATTTCTACAAATAGTGTTTGAATTCGTGTTCGTTCCGCAATGGTCTCCTCTTTTTGCTTTTGGATGTGTTTTTCACTCTCAGCTATTAACCGCTCTCTGACTAACAAGTGATCTTCTTTTTGTTTGAGGAGCTTCATCTGGTCTTCGTAAAGCTTGTTGTGCAATGTCTCCACAGAGTGAGCATTGACTTCAACTTTCTTAATTAGCTCGTTCAACGAGGATTCTACTTCAACATGTTTCATTTTAGATTGAATTTCTTCTTTCATAATACGCTTATGTTCTTCTATTTCATCCTTTTGGCGCTCTAGTAAAGCAGTTTTTTCAATTTCATGTAACTTATGAATTTGCTCAATCTCCATTTGGGTTCGTCTTTTCATATTTTCCATCTCTGTTGCAATGGTAAGATCTGCTCGCTCTTTCTCTCTAGCAAGTCTTCTTAAAAACTCTTCATTTTCCTCCTGCCAACGTAAATCACGTTGTTTTACTTCTTCTTTCAATTGCTCAATTTTCAGTTGAGATTTTTGAATGGTGGATTCATACTCTATTCGAACATTGTTAACAGTTGCTTGCTTCTCTTGGTCAAAATTAATTTTCATTCTGTGAATAATTTCTTCTTGCTCCTGGCGTAACTCGTTCAACAATGTCTTTTCTTTAAGCTCCTGATCCAGAAGCTTTTTCTGGAATTCTTTGATTTGAACCTCTTGTCTTTCAATGGTTTTTTGATATTCTTCGATTTGCGAAAGATATTTTGCTCTTTCTTCGGAGAATTCCTGTTTGAATTCTTGTTTGAAGATTCCAGAAATGTTTTCTAAATCCTCTTTAACTAGGCTCCTTTGCATTACAACATATTCTTGATTTTGTTTTGTAGCACCAAAAATGTCTCGTTTTGGAGAATGCATAGACACCATGGTTGGTGGTTGATCATTACTCTTGATAGGTGATGCTGGAGGCTTTAAGCTGACTGAAGTAAGGGAACCGTTAGAAATAGTGTTTGATGATGGTCTAGTAACCCTTGGTGGATCTTCTGGGTCCAGGTAAGTCAATGACTTTTTCATTTCTTCAACAGGATCTGCAGAGAAATCAAAATCCTCGTCAAATACTTGTTCCTCCTCTACTTCCACAGTTTCTTCAACGTTGTGTTGTTCCGCAGTATTGTTAGAAGCATCTTCAAAATCTGTAAAATTTTCAATATCAGTTTCCTCTGCTCGTGGTTGCTCAATTTCCTTAATTGAGTCTTCAAAGTCGCTTTCTATGACTTCTTCTTGCATCTCGAAGGCATATTGTTGTCTTTCTTTTTCCAAGCGTTCCTGTTCCATTCGCTTCTTTTCTTCTTGCTCTCTTGCCATTCTTGCTTCTCGTTCTCTCTTCTCGCGTTCCTCTCGCTCTTTCTTTTCTTTGGCTTCTCTTTCCTTCCTTTCTTTTTCTTGTCGCTCCTGTTTTTCTCGTTCTTCCCTTTCAAATCTTTCACGTTCCTCTCTCTCCCTTTTTTCTCGTTCCTTTTTTTCTCTTTCCTTTCGGTCATTTTCTTCTTGTTCCCTTTTCTCTCGTTCTAGTCGCAATTGTTCCTCTTTTGCATTACGTTCTCGCTCCTCTCGTTCTAACCTTTCTTTCTCTTCTTGCTCAATTCTTTCACGCTCCTCTCTTTCTTTTCTTTCTCGTTCTTCTCTTTCTCTTTTCTCTATCTCTTCTTTTTCTTTGATTTTCATAATTTCTTTTTCTTGCTCCTCTAGCATTTTGTCCTCCTCGAAATCAAAGTCGTCACTCGATTTAGATGATCGTTTTTTCTTTTTATCATTCTTTGATTCTGTTGTGGATTCAGGAGGAGAAAATCCAGTAGGTCTTTTGCTGGAAGTGGGTCGTTTTGTACGTGTAGTGTCAAAAGAATAGGCCTCTGATGAGGAATTTTTTGGAGACTTTTTCTTTTTGTCCTTCTTTTTTTGTTTGTTTGTGCTCGGCAAGATATCATCGAGCCCAAGCATTTCTCCTACTTCATCGTCATCGAAATCTGAAAACTAAAAACAATAAGGAAAAATAACATAATTTGAATAAAGTTACTCACCCCAGAGGTCGAAATGGTTTCATCAGTATTCGTGTTAGAATTCTTTTTTCCAAAAATATCAAAATTTAACTTGGTGAGCGACGTTGAGGACTCATTGGACGACCCATTACTTTTTAAAGATTTTGTAGAATTTCTTCTCGATGACTTTCCTGATCCTGCTTTGCTCTTATTTCCAAATAAATTAAAACCTCCCACAGAAGTGAGATCTTCGTTGGTTTCCGAGTTGTCACTATCATCATTTCCAGATGCAAATACCTCACCAAAGTCTCCTCCAAATATCATGTTTGATTTTTTTGTTTTCTTTTTTCCAAAACTAAGGCCTAACGAAAAGTCGTTAGTTGAGGAGTCATTTGATCCAACAGAGCTGAGTGATGATCTCTTAGAAGGAGGTCCTTTTGGAAGTGTAGTTAAATCCGACATTTAGGTGGAATTGATATGGTGTTTTTCCAAGGTCAGGACAAGATTTAAATTTTTTTGTTTGGCGGTCGTTGATGCTTTGATGTAAAAACTTACGCGGTAATTTTTTTGGCGCCAAGTTATTTCTGCTTGTTTTAAAACTCTTCTTTATTTGCCTGGTCGCTCGGCACACGACGAAATGCTTCTACTTTCCGTCTTCGTTCTTCCACTTGGCGGTCTCCCCACTTTTTAATAATTTCTTCTTTTTCCCGATCAAATTTTCTTTTTCCAATAAAACGACTGACCCACGACTCCGGACAAAGATTTTGCAATTTCATAAATTCTACTTCACATTTAGAAATATCCTCCTTGTTCTGATCGAGACATTCAAAGAGAAGTTCTTTCGCTTTCCAGCAAGCTTCTCTCTCTTCTTTTTTCATTTTTTTTTGATTGACCTGTGAATTCATCAAAATGAGGTAACAAGATGAAGAGCGAGGTGTTCGCTTGGGTCATCGACTGAGATGAAGTCACCTTCTGACAACTTGTTAAACTACAGGTTTTCAAGATCCAAAAGTAACCTTTTTAGAACATCGTATTCAATAAGCAGTCTGTCAAATATTTTGTTATCGCGCAACAATGTTTCATTAATTATTTCTACAAAATTATTTGTCATCAAGAGCCTCAACTCCTGGAAGTTTACGTCCTTCCAATAATTCCAATGATGCACCTCCTCCTGTGCTAATGTGTGACACCTTATTTTGAGCACCATTATTGCAAACCAAGCTGACAGTGTCACCACCTCCAATAATTGAAACTAACCCTTTTTCAGTTGCAGTTGCAACAGCATCCAACAAACCAACTGAGCCTGTAGCAAATTGCTTAATCTCGAATACTCCTGCTGGTCCGTTCCAAACCAAAGTTTTGGCACCTAAAATGACTTGTTTGAACAACTCAATAGATTGTGGGCCAATATCCAATCCCATCAAATCATCAGGGATTCCTTGCTCATCAGTGTAAATAGATTTCTCTGCAGTATCATTTACAGCGTTTGCACAAACGTGGTCAATTGGGAAGTGAAGTTTAACACCATTCTTCTTTGCCTTTTCAAGCAAACCTTCAACAATTTTTGATCCTTCTTCATCAAATAAGGACTTTCCAATGGATACACCAAAGCACACTTTCTTAAAAGTGAAAGCCATTCCTCCAACGATGATCATTTCGTCAACTTTGTCCAGCATGTTTTCAATCAACTTGATCTTGTCCTTGACTTTGGCACCACCAAGAATTGCAACAAATGGACGTTGTGGCTCAACTAGAGCCTTACGGAAATAGTCAAGTTCTTTCTTCAAAAGAAATCCAGAAACGCAAGTTCCTAATCTCTTTAATCCAACCATGCTGGAGTGTGGACGGTGAGCAGTACCGAAAGCATCATTCACATAAACGTCTCCATACTTGGCCAACTGTGCTCTAAATTTCTCAACGGCTTCATCCGAGGTTCCTTTCAACACCTCTTCTTCGGGGTGAAATCTGAGATTTTCAAGCAAGACAATCTTTGCCTTCTCTTCGAGAACAGCCTTCTCAGAGTCAGAACCAACACAATCCTTTGCAAATCTAACAGATTCACCCAACAACTTTTCCAACTCTTTAGCAACAGGTTCCAACGATGCATCGGGAACCACCTTACCGTCAGGTCTACCGAGATGACTCATCAGTACAATTTGTGTTGCTCCGTGATCGAGAATGTATTTCAATGTAGGAATGGTTTCTTTGATTCTTGTGTTGTCTTTGATGATACCGTTCTTGAGAGGAACGTTGTAGTCAACTCTTACAAGTACTCTCTTGCCAGAGAGATTAACATCTTCAATACTCTTCTTGTTCATGATGGAGTGTTGGATTAATAACAAAGGTTTTTTTTTGATGTCTTGTTCCGGATCCATCTTGTAATGGCTTAATCGGGGACTGATTTTCAAACGTTCTTAAGAGGGTAAATATCTATTTAGTGATAGCAGCAGCATTGACAATGCTTCTCTAACATTGAACAAGGAAACAACACTCCCTGTAATGCTCAATCATACAGCAACTTAAGTTTTGAAGAAAGAATTTTGGATAGATTGTGCCACTGCGAAGAAAAGGCACCAAGCGTTGTAAACGACTCAAAAATATCGCAAAAAAATGCTCTCTCGCTTCTCTCGTTTTGCTGTGAAGAATAACAAATTTTTATCGGCTTCCTCCCAACAAGTCAGATACATCCGATTCGAAGCAAACCCATCAGGTATGTATCATTCTCATGATGCTAACATTAATATATTCGAATTCTGTACTTTCAATTTTAATTAGTGAGAGCTCAACAAGCTGATGTTGCTATCCAAAAGTTTGGTTCTCTCAAATATATGGGCATGCCTATCACTGTCGATCACTACAACGAAATTATTTGGAAATGTGTTGAAAATGCTCAATCCGATAAGGCAAAATATATGTTTGATGAAATGAGAGCTGAGAACATTGTACCTGATGTTGAAACCTTCTCTATGCTGATTGGATGTTGTCTCTTTGATACCAATCCATTGAGAGCTGTTAACTATTTGGAAGAAATGATTCTATTAGGAGTTGAAACACCAAAGTCTTTCTATACTACTATCAGTGAAGTTTTAACCAAGGCTAAACACCCACAAAGTAGCAAGATTTTCGCAGAATTAGCTAGCAAGCCTCAAGTCACAAAGGAAGATGTTTTGTCTGCTATTCGTTCTGCTAAAACTGATATCGGTATCATCGTCCACTAAATTATATTAAATTGCAAACACACCATCAACAAATGTTGGGTTTTTGGATCACATTTCTCAAGACGTAATAATAAAACAAAATAACAATCAAAAAAATGTTCACACATCGACATCTGCCATCACGAAGCTTTACCAAGACGCCTAAAACTAGGACGATCGTCAACAATGTCAATTTGTTATATTCAACAATGTTACTTTTAGCAGTTATAAATATGACCATCATGTTTGACATGATCGTAGCCTCTTTTGTACGTGATGAATTGACGTCACCAAATCTTGTTCCTGTATATTATGAAGATAGCAAATATTCCCCAAATTCAAACATGAACTCATTCCGAATACTGAGTAGCACAAGTGTTGGAAATAGAGAAGGAGATAATATTCCTCCTTGCGATGATCTGTATGGGACGCAATTTGCTTGTGATATTCCAAACATTTCGAACAAGACGTATGAATTCGAAGGATGTCAACCAAATAATACTGTAAAAGTTTCTTGTACTGTCCGTGACGGTGTGACATGTAGTGGAGATAGAACCTTTTACAAGGAAATTTCTTGCTTTTATACGTATGTCTTTTAAAGTTAAATTTATGAAAACTTAATTTCATGACAATTATTAATATGATCAAATGCAGAAACGGGTATTACTTCTCCGTAGCTATGGCATTGAGCGTTTTCTTTGGAATTTGTGGAATAGATAGATTCTATCTTGGTCAAGTTGGTTATGGATTATTTAAATTATTTACATTTGGTGGATTTGGTATTTTGTGGATTTATGATATTGTCTTGATAGCTATGCAACAGACTAAGCCAAATGATGGAAGCAATTACATTGTAGGATACAATGGTATGTTTTAAGTGGTGACGTTGTAGTGGTGGTCTAACTTTTCTAACGTACAGGTCCAAGAAACCTTAAATTCATTCGAAATAATAATACTTATGTATTTAACTAATGTAAACAATACAATATTTTAATTGTTTAATTGATTTAATTGGAGGTGTTCAACTTAGTAAAGATTTTGGTGGTTGAGATGACTCAATACAAAAAATGAGTGCTAGCCTTCATCACTCGTACGGAGATGAGTCGCATTCCTCTGATCAACAACAACAACAACAACCATCCAATACAACCTTTCGACGGCATTCAGTACAACTTGAGGGAGAAGACAAACCACTGATCATGATGACGAAAAGCTCGGAAGTATCTGCTCTTAGCATAAATGAAAGAACCCAAACAGCATATCCTACTGAGGTTCGTTCCGCCCGTGAACATCCGAAGGTATGTCTTATGATTGTGATTAGATACAATTAATTGGGTTGGATCAGACTCTGAGGAGTAGAAAGGATTCACGTAGTAGAAATAATTTTGCATACGAAAATTCCAACTTGTTCAGTGAATCATCATCTCATTCCACAATTCCGATTAAGGATCTTCTGGACAAACTCTCTATCAAAGAAAAGAAACTAGAAGAACTTCACCAAAAAAGATTGGAAAGAGAGAAAAAACGTTTCGAAAACACAGATATTGATAGTAAGTTGTAATCGTCAAATTTACTTATACAAGGAAATGATTTAGCTGTCTTATTGGAGCACAAAAGTAGGCTTGATGAGTTGCAGGAAGAAAAAAACAAGATGGAACAAGAATTGACAAGCATTAGAAATCTATATGAAGATAAAATTACACATCTACAGCTTCAAGTAGAGGAATTACAGCTGGATAAGGAAATTGCTGAGGAGCATGCAAAACAACTTCGAGACCAATTAGATGAAATTATATTCAAGGATGGTGACATGACCAAAAATACTTTAAATCTAGATTTGGAATATTTAGAAGTTGAGACTCTCTACAAACAAAAAATTCAAGAGCTGCTCACTAAAAACGCTGATTATGCAACTGTAGGTAATTTTTTCTTCAATTATTCATGAAACTACCAATTTCAAAGGCGTTGAATTTAATGGCAACACAATTAAGCGATTTAGAATGTTATAGACATTTATATGTTGACCTTGAGAGGGTAAATAAGGAGGAAATAGATCTTCTGCGAGCTGAGCTTTCTGAAAGAGAGACATACTGCCATGATTTAGAGCAATATCTTGTTAAGATTCAACTAACGATGAACGAAAAAGACTCAGTAGAGCTTAGAGCTAATGATCAAAAACAAGAGAACGTACAATTAGACTCAAGATGGAAAAATGAAGAACGAAGAATTCGATCCTGGCAGATTGAAAAAGAAATGATGAAAATAGATATCGAGTCCCTTACCAAAGAAAAGGATATTTTATACGTAAGTTTCATGATCCATTGGTTCTGATACAGAACTATTCGATCAGTCATTACTTCCAGAAAAGTTCTACGAAGATCATGCTGTGTGGATGAAAATATTCTTTACCATCCACAGTTCTTCAAAAAAATTAGAATATGCTATTCAACATTTTTCGGAACTCAATTATTGTTCTGACCTGTCATCAATGGATTACCATATTAGGGCTCACTTTTTCCTCTCATCATGTATTTATATTCTAGAAATGTACATATTCAGAATTGGTAGCATTGAATGCCTGAAAGAGATATCTTCAAATGTAAAAAATTTCTCAGAGATACAATATGCTATTGATCTTCTACTTCATACTTTACAAAAAGATACTCTAACAGAAAATAGTTTTATTGAAATTACAGTTTCTCTATCGTATTCATTAACTAATTTGCTGCGAGATGCTTATGAAACAAATTCACATTTTTCGGGGTATGTATATCAGAAAACATCAATGAGTTAATAGTTTTCAGTAATATTTCTGTTATTTTACAACCATGTCTACGTGTACTAGATGCAATAATAGAGATAATACAATACATTAAGAACTTGATAAATAATATAAATTTTGAGCCTGCAAAATCAAATAACCCGTACACCGACATTTTTGATTACATGACGGAGTGCCAATATGAGTTTACTATTTTTGCTCAAAATGTACGGAATTTATTTACTTCAACCACCAAGGCGTACAATGCTTTAATGAGAGAAAGCAATTTTAATTTGTTAGTAGACATCAAGCTTGCCTTATTATTTTTACTTCTGGTATACGAAACGGTTTTTTCCAGGTTATCACAAATTTCTCAAGCTCACCCACACCAATCGAAAATTTCAGAGAAACAGTTATCAAAAATTGAAAAGATACTCACATCTAAAATAGATGTGTCCTATATTTCATCACACCAGTTCTCAGATATATCATTCAGACAGTTATCACAATTGGTAATCTCTGTTTTAGGAATTTCACATGAGGATGTCGTGTCATTAGGCAAATGGTTTGGCCAAAGCAAAAATGAATTTTTGCCTCTTGATAGTATACGACACTTTAGTCATAAAATTGCTTCCTCAACGAATGAGATAGCGAGCACTGAACAGTTGGAAACATATGATGGTAAGCATCAATTTATTGGAAAATCACGCTTACGTTGCAATAATTACTAGCGATGACAAATTCTGTTCTGTCCAAAAAGATTGTAAGGTTCAAAAAGGAGTTGGAGGCATTTGACGTCATGAAGCCATTGTTAGAACGTTCGGACCGAGAGAAAAAGGAGATGACAAAATTAATTATTGAATTGCAAGAAAAGCTTCAAAAACTGTTGGAAGAACGAGATACAATGGAAAGCTTGAAGAACTCCATTCAAAATATTGAAAATGAAAATAAGGAGCTTCAAGAAAAGCTAACGGATATGGAACACTACAAGCTAAAATATGAGGAAGCCATCCATGAAGAACAACTTTATATGGACACCATCGACAAGATGAGAAATGATATTTTTACACTTGATTCAATTTGCAAAGAGTTGGAAGAAAGACTTCAAAGCTTGACACCAGAAAGTGGATTTTCACCAAAACACCCCTTACAACGCCAACTTTCAAGAACAACATCTTTTTCTAAAAGATTGCCATCTATGATGGGGGATCAGACTGACAAATTTGAGCTTGAAAAAGTACGTCATGAGTTGGCACACCTTAAGCATCAAAATTTTATTACTAAGGTTCAGCAGAATGAAAATAAGCTGATTAATATTGTGCACAATCCTATGTTTGTTGAGGATGAAACTCAACAGCAGAAAAAACAAATACGGAAAGCACTCTCAAATCTCATGAAAGAAGTAACTTGTGTTCCATTATCAGTCGTCGATTTAACAAACTCTAAATTGAAACCAGAGAAGCAGCTGATGAAAACGTTGACAGTGATGGAAGAGCAAAAAAGACAATTGGATACCTTCAACCACACTGTTCGTGTGCATTTCAAAGGAAGAACGGAAGGTGCCAAGCTATTCGAGAAAAAATGATTCCGATCGATTCATCGTCTTCTGAGAATAATATTTCGATGGATCCACAAACAAGAAGTGTTTACGGGATAGACACCAATGCTCTAACATTTTTTAGGGAAGAGTTAAAACCAAAATGCTCGGAATTGGCTACACTGTTACAGCAAGTCACCTACCCTCTTTCGGAAAGCACAACAGCAAAATTAAAAACTAGTTTGACAAATATTACACAATTTATTACGGATTGCAATCACGATATTGATATGTTTCTTGATTATATTACCTTTCCGCTCTTGTTAATATTGGAAAAGGATTTTATTTATAGGAAAAAGAAGGCAACATCAAATGGAATGCCATCTCTGGTGCTAGAAAAGACTCTAGATGCATTGTCTGCTTGTTTTAGAAAGTTAAAATCTATGGAACAAGGGGAAAAATTTATTGCACTGTTCCAATCATTATTTATTATTCATATTGTTTACGCAGATGATGATCACTCAACATTGGAAGTTTTTGTAAATACATCTTCCATTGCATCATCTGAAGAACTCAAACTGTCATTAATTCATGCATTTCGAGACTTTGTAAATTGCCAATGGACATATTCTCACTCTTCCAAACTATTTACTCTCCAAAGTATTAGTATCTTTGCAAGCAAACTGTTAGATGTTGCAGTGAAAGAAAAAAACAGACTTCTTGTTGAAACATCTCTCAGAGCTATTGGTGACCTGTTGACTCTGTGCAGAAAAACTAAAGGTCATTTACCAGATGATAATTTTAAACATATCATTGAGAGCATTTTCCCAGGACTAATAAGTCAAGTATCAAAATTGATCATTTCTCCTCCATTTATTTCAAGAGCAGTACAATGTGCTGCTTTTGACTTGTTTGGAACGGTCACATGTATGAATTGTTCGGATGCACTGAATGGATTTATACCAGAGGTACAAACGACTGAATCTGAAAATAATAGTGAATCATCATTGACCATTGAAAAACTTTCACAAATGATTTTTACTTCTGACGACAAAAAGAAGCAAGTTAAAGCAAAATTTGAAAAGTTTGAACCTTTTTTACGAAAGATTTTCAGTACTGAAATTTACGCTCAATATTCATCAACAGTGACATTTGATCAAGTCACAGAAATACAACAGTGCATGTTAGAAAACTGTGCCAATATTTTAACAGAGTGCTCTCATGCACTCTATGATTCTGTAGATGTACTTGTTGAGTGCTTACTTGTGGGAGGAAGAGACAATATCGAAACTATGGAATATTCAGACTCAATTGAAAGTCGATTTTTAACTCTGGTGAAAAGCATTCCCTCAACATGTAAGACCACCAATGAAAAAGAGAAAACTGTGACCTTCAAACTATTTCATAGCTACTTGGAGTACATTTTAAAATCACAGAAAGGATCCAATTTTATAGCATCAGATGAAATGGTATCAGAAATGACCCTGTCCCTAATGTTATCATTACAAATGGATCACTACAATCCTATAACTGAAGACAATCAATTTCCTAAAAAGATTTTCGTAAATTTTGTAGATGACCGAATGATACAAGTGATATATTCCATTTGTCATTTGTTAGGAAGAAAGTTAAGTCTTCTCTCAAAGCCATATATTGAACATTTGCTTTCAATTGCCTTCTCCATTAGAGGCAAGTCATCAGAAAGTTCTTACAGAAATGAGAGTGTCTTGGTGCTCATTCAAATACTCGAAGGATTATTGCAAGACAAGTCATGTTCTCACAACACCATTCAAGATTTTTCCAAAACTGTAATTCACACAATTATTGATACCATGAGTGAAAAGCTCATAGAGACATCATCGGATTCCATAGAAACTAATTGCTTAATTCTAGAGTGTATGAGCACGGTAGCAAAATTTGTGGATCCAAATCGTCATGATGAAAGGGACATGTTACTTCTTAAAATACTATATCCCATTCTGAACCAACTTGGTTATCCATCCATACACATTCGCCAAAGTTGTTTCAAGACAATTTCTGAAATCTCCAAACATTTTTATCCAAACAAGGAAATATCCTCATCACCAAGAGATTGTGTCATGTATTTGTTGGTGACTAATTTTGATTACATGATTGATGATATACGATATCGATTGAAATATCTGTCCTTATATCCACACATTCCTCAAGTGTTAAATACACTCTTTGAATACAATGTCATTGGAAAGAAATTCACTGAATCTATATCGTATTCAGAGCTGACTAATCACAAGAGAGAAGAATTCTCTGCTCATTTGAATATGGTTTCTATTGTAGATGATTGTATTCAGAGCGTGTTTAATGCCATTGATCAACAACAACAATTTACAGACTCGAAAAGAACAACTCTCCCAACATTATTTTCTATTCTAGGAAATATTATCAAGACACTTCATGTGTTGAAACAAGAACGAGAGTCTCTAGATCTGTCCGAAAAGAAGGAATTAACTGAAAAAGAAATTACAACCATCAAAGCCATTCTCTCCAAATTACAACATTTCATGAATAGCTCTCAAAATTCTCTACTCAATAGTGTTTCTTTTCTTACTATCATTGAAAACGCCATTGCAATGTTTGAACATTCAAATATTCGAGAAGAGGATGAACATTCCACAGGAAATAAGATTTTATCATCCATTCATTTGTTGTGGCCCATGCTCATGACTCATTTGTTACAAAAAAGAACATCCATTACTTTGAAACAGAGAACTCTTGAACTCATTCAACTCCTTGGAACCAAATTTCATGATTTTTTAGGTTCAAGAATTTTATCAGAACTCATACCCTATCTCAATCGAATTCTGAAAGACTATCATCATTCCCAAGTGGAATTGAAATACAAGAAGGAACCAATGAGAATGGACTATTACAAGACAGAGCCTGAATACAAGTATTTGAGAGCAATTTTATGTTTCCTCATTCAAATGTTACAAACAACGACCATGAAAGAGAATATCGAACACTCAAGTTGGAAGGAGTTACAGCTGCAAGTCATAGAAAAACTCAAATATGCTAAGGATGAATCTGTGCCAGAAGAGATTCGTTCCCTGGCCAGCCAGTTGAACGACCGCCTCACCCATGTGGCGGAACACACAGAATCGAATGCCGAGTTTTAAGTACACGTATTAGAATTTTCAAAATTTGCAAGTCATGAACTGACACAATGAAGCGCGCACTACTCCATTTTGATCGAACAATTATCATTGGTTCAGGATGGTACCAACGCTTGGCGAAAGTTCTTAAAAAGATGGTCTCACCACGCCTCAACACAAAGCCGCTGGTTACATTTACAATAATTGCGTTTATTTTCTTCGAATAGACAGACCAGATAGCTTGGACAATGTAAAGAATACTAAAGTGTGTAAAGCAAGAAGGTAAAAGAACAAGAACATTCTCCCGAGTTTGTGCGATAGCATTAAGCTGCTGCATCTATAAATTACCTTTTCGGCTGCTGTCATATTGTTCAGGCGTTCTTCTCTTTCTTTTCTGTGGAATCTCTTGAATGGATCTAATTCTTGTTCGTAGAGCTGTTCATATTTGTTTTGAATTGGCTCAAAATCTTGTGATGACGAGGCGGATCTGTTTGTAGAAGTGTGTGCATTCTGGTTGTACGATTGCAAATATTTGGTCTTCTCATAAAGCTTTAAGTTTTCTTTTCGCAATTTTGATTGCTCATTTTCTAAATGTTCAATGTGTTGTTTGAGTTTCAAGTTCTCTTCTTCCAATGTATTGAATTTATCTCTGAATCTATTTCGTTGTTCTGTTAGAATAGAAATAAGAGATTGAGGTTCTAAGCTAGTGTTCACTTCTTCTGTATTGGAGGGTAGAGTGGATGATTTTGTGAGCTGATCCACACTTGCCTCAAGCTTTTCAATAGTGCGCAATTGTTCTGATGCCTTGACTGAAAGCTCATTGAGTTGAGTATTGAGAGATTCAATTTTTTCGTCTTTGTCTCTATTGTTTTGATTAGATTTGGTGAGATCATTTTCCAACTTTATCACCTTCTCTTTCAACAACTGCTCTACAGACTTTTCTTGAGTGTTTGAGTCGTATCCAAACTCTAGTTGTTGAAGTGTATTAATTCTTTCTTGGAGTTTTTGGAGTGCTTCTCGTGTTGGTCGTTGGGTCATTTCGTTCTGTATGTTTAAGATTATTTGTTGCTGTTGTTGTAATTGTTGATGCAGTTGTTGAATTTTGTGATTTTTTTCTTTTACATCTTCCTTAAGTTCGGATATCTTCTTGAGATATTCTGTTTTCATTTCATTAATGACTATTTGTTCATCCAGAGAGCCATCCAAATGCTCAGTGGCTGCTTTCGTTTGGCTTTTTAGCTCTAAAATTTGATTCTCTAGCTGTAATACTTGCTCTTGATGCAAATCTACTTGATATTGACGTGACGCTTCAATCTCTTCCAACCTGGTTTTCAACTCATAATTTAAATTTTGAGTATCAATATACAGGTTGTTTAGGCGCTCATTTTCTGCTTTGATTTCTTTCAGCTCATTGAGAATAATTATTTCACGGTCTTTATGTTTTTGAATGATAAAGTCATGTTCTTTTAGCAATTCACTTTGGTTCTTGTACTTGAGTGCTTCTTCTTCCAATTTCCGAATAGTAACTTCTTGATTTTTTAGATGCATAAATTCGTTTTCATAGTCATTTAACTGATTTTTCAATTCAGATATTGTCTTTTCGTATTCTTCTTGGTTATTTTGCTGTTGGTTTTGTTGGAATAACTGTTGATATTTACAAATAATATAATAAGGATCGGGAGCTTCCCGAAGTGGTTGGTACAGATCTAAAAACAATTTTTCTGCACTCATGCTTCTGTTGGTTAGAGAATCAATTTCTTCCTGATATGCCTTTAATACCTTTTGGAATGAGCTGACCTTTTCTTCATTACTCAGTTTTTTAAAGTCCTTTGTGATTTGAGCAAGGTTCTTTCTGTTAGCTGCTGATTGTTCTCTTGATTTTGAAATATTAATTCCCTGAGAATCAAATAAATCTCTCTTCCGATCCAACTCAAAATTCTTCCAAATGTCTCGACATTTGTTCATATCACTCAAGTACATGGTTGTTATTGACGACGGAGTGTTCATCACGGTTGTGTTTGTTGATGATGACTCCGTGGAAGATGAAGTCGACATTTTTTTAATCAACAGCGTGTTGTTGGTGAATAATAATAATTATCAGACAGGCTCATAGTGCATTTTATTTTCTCGAGGAAATCATTCCGATAAAAAAATGGTACGTGTTGGGTTGAAGTAATAATTTGTCTGAAAAATAACACTAACGTATTCATCAGTCATCATCGGATCAAGCAAACCAATTTGAATTATTAAAAAACAAATTTGTAGGAGTAGGACATGCCGATACCACAAAATTTGAATGGGCTGTAAATCAGCAGCGAGATACATATTCTTCTTATGTTTCGCATTACCCAATGGCATCATATTTTGCTATGATCGAAAACGAATCGATTCATAGAGAGAAGTATCAATTCATTGAGAGGATGATTAAACCATGTGGAAACAAACCACAAACTAAATAATTATGAAAAATTTAAAATTGACATAATAGATTACACACCATTAAATAATTAAATCTAATTTATATTTACAATTAAACTATTATTTCAGAAGAGTATACAACAAAACGAACGAGACGACGTGTAAAGCCAATTCAACTTTGTAATTTCTAATGAAGTCCAGAATGTATCTAGTGAGTGAGGTCAAAGATGAGATCTTATTTGAAGGTTTTTGTTGCTCTGCTTTGTGCTCCTGGTGACCTATTTGAAAATTATTACCATGAGTTCCATGACTTTGCAGTGGTGATTCAGAATGTTCAAAATTGTTGTGAGAAGGGTACATGCTTTCATACTCATCATGTGAAGGTTTTGTGATGTACATGGACGAAAGTAATGATGAATAAGCCTTTGATTGTTTAGCTGTTTCCATTCGTGCTTCTTGTTCTAATCTATCATGATGTAATTGTTTTTCTAAAGTTCTTCGTTCTTGTTCCGAGAGTTGATTGTGATCGTCAAAGAGTATCTCGTTAACCTTATCAAACAATTTCAACTTTAAACATAATTCAACATAAAGTTTGAGAGATGGAGAAGGGATATTATTTCTTGATTTTTCAAAAAGCCGATGAATTGCTGAATAATCTTTTGTTTCATAATAACACTGAATAAATATTGAGAAAATATTCTGTTGTTGAGATAAAGACAATGATGTATTACAAGCAATACTGTTCCAATCACTTCCAAAATGTTGCTGAATAAAAGAAATACATTGTTTAAATTGTTTGAGTACGAAATATGTTTTCAATTGTTTCAATGACAATGGAATATGTTTCGGAATGTTCTGTTGTGCGTCATGAATTCGACAATCGCTATGCACCTGAGCGGATTGTTTAAACATTTTTTTTTGAATGGGGTCACCCTCTTCAAACAAAGCAAACGATATTCATAAGAATGGAAGTAGTTTATTTCAATACAGGTTTTAAAGGCATGTTATCTGTCAGGTAGATTGTAGTTGACAATTCAAAAACTGTGATGATCATCAATTTGAATTGTTAATCTCTTTCTCTAAATTCATTTTGAGATTACCCATTTTTGCAAGTGAAGACTTGAGCAAATCAAGATTATTCTGAATAGACTTGGTGAGTTGAATCAATTTGTCTTGGCTATCGAGTATATCAACTGTCTGAGTGTAGGGGTTAAATTTAAGTTGGAAAGGTCTTTCAGTGGAATTGTTTACAAATCTCCGTATCAGATCCTTACAGGATTCAAGACTTTGAACAACGTAATAGACTGGTTGGTAGTGAGTAATAGGATACGGTCTCATGGCTGCATCTTCTGGCACAAAAGGAAGATACTGTGGCACTTGATCTGTTTCTGCCGATCTACCTGTGCAGCTATATTCCAGCTCACCAAAGCTGCTTAGCAAACCAGCACCATATGCTTTAATTTGAGCGTCTTCCTTAACAACACCAAATTCAACAGTATACCAATACAACCGAACGAGGCGATCGATTTCGGCATCGCTCGCACCAAGAGAGGCCAATCCAATCTGCTGTGAAAAATCAGCAAAATCTGGGTCACACAACAACACGACATGACCAAGTAGTTCGTGAACGACATCTGGTTCAGGGGTATAGTATGGTTTCGAGTGATGGCGAATGTATTGAGTGCTATGAAAAACGCGAAATGCCAAAGCGTTCAAAAAGTCACGTGCTGTGAGTAAACCAGAAACAGGTCTAATTTTGAAACCTTAAAATTAGGTTAATGATCCACCAGCACCGCACAAAGAACGAACGTACCTGTAGTTGAGGACAAAAACGTGCTAACATCCTCTAATTGTGGAATTGTTTCCGGGGAAAAGCCACAATTTTGCTCGAATAAGGGAAACAAAGAGCAGTATTGTTCACAAGCATATTTTGGATAAAGACTTGTGAGCTTGGTGTAAATTATTTTCCAAGTTTGATTTTCAGATTCAGTATAATCGATTCTTGGAATTGGCGTACCGTGTTTGTAATTCAAAGCAATGTCAGAAATCTTTTTTCTTCGTTCTCGGTATTCGATATCATTAAAACCAGGATGATCACTTTGAAGTTCACCTCCAGCTTCTAAACATTCCCTTGTAAAGAAGTCGATATCTGAAATCTTGGTAGGAAACCATGGAACATTATTTTCAAAACCCAAGTATTTCACGCTTTCACAGACTTTTAAACTTAACATTTCCTTAATTGCTAAATCAACAACCTCCTTATTTGTGTTTTCATCAACATCTAGAACAAAATCAATGACCTTCTTATTAAGCCTATTGGGGCGAGATTCAATCTTGGTGAGGTTTACATTGTGTTTAGAAAACACCTCAAGCGAATTTTTCAATGATGATGTTCTTTGTGGAAGAGAAAGTAAAAGTGTTTTATGGAGTGTTGTTGGGTTTGCAAATTTAGGGAACAGTCTTTCCATTTCTTCGGATGACAATAATGACAATAATAACAATTACAATAAATCGGAGACGAATGATTCGAAGGGAAGAAAAAATATAACACAAGCAAATGAAGGTATTTTTTTTCGCTAATTTTTGTGTTGCCTTGAAAAATCTCCTTTTTGGGAGTGAGGCTTGTGATCCGATCACAGTAGAGGTGAGCCATGACAACACCAGCAACATCATTAATGTTATGAAATTTGCTTTATTAATTTTTTACTAATTTCACAGAGTGGAACGTGAACGAAAAAAGAACAATCCTGCCGCTCTCATTCTTGATGTGGTATAACGTTCAGTCCTCTTCTTAGATCGAAATGAATGAGATCTGGTGTATTGGAGACTGCAGAAGCAGGATCATGCTTGTATGTCATAAAGTGGCCTTGTAATTCAGCACAAGTGAAACGTCGCCGATGCTCCTTGTTCATATCTGAAAAGAGCTTTTGACAAAATTTGTCAGCCAATTCAAACTCATGAGGATAAAAATTGAGAAACAATTCTCTGGTTTGAGTTTCGTCAGCACAATCAATCAGGTACTTAACATCGATCCTGCCTGGTCTGATTAATGCATCTGGTAAGCGGTGGATATGATTGGTTGTCATGAATAGAATTCTTCCCTCTTGAGCTACAACACCATCAATACAATTTAATAATCCTCCCAATGTCACATTGGATCCTGATGTACCTTGAGAAGCAACTTCAGATGTTTCTTCTGGTTCAGCTTTTAGTTGTGATGGATGAACAGTCCTCTTCTTTGATTCAACTGTTGTGAAGCATGCATCAATATCCTCCAATAAAATGATGGAATTGTATGGCGTGTTCAATAGCAGGCTATTCAAGTTGTCATCATTGAGGTTTTTGTTGCTAATGTTGATACAGCAAATGTTTTTATCGAGAGCTCCTGCCAATGCTGTAACAGTACTGGTTTTTCCTAACATTATTGTCAGATAATTCACACCCATCACACACTATTACATACCAGTTCCAGGAGGTCCATACAATAGATAACCTCTTCGAAAAGGAATTCCATGGTCGTTGTACCACTTCTCTAGTGAAAGAAAGTTTCTGGCATCATTCAATAATTTTTCAAAAATGTTAGATTGCAATTTGACAGTATTTGGAGGTCTTTTCAGTTTCGAAATTCTTGGCTCCCAAAAATCGCAATAAGCATCAGGTAGATAAATCAATGTTTTCCCGTGTTTTGACTCTAAATATTTCTGTTGACAGTCTGTAATAAAGTTTTTCAAAAATGTTGGGGATGTGCTCAAACAACTGACAATAAGTTGCTCGTTATGTGATGCAGTGCTTGAACCCGAGTTAGAAGATGCTGCGAGTGTTCTTTCATATTCAATTTTAATGCTTTTTCCCTTGTACTTGAGAAAATGCACTCCTGGTGAGGGAATGAATTTGATTGGAATTGAATGTTTATCCTTTTCTGATGGATTGTGCTTGAAACTTGAAAAATCAACATGTGTTTTTGAAGACAGAATTGCGAAATGATTTGCTTCTTGGCTGTACTTGTTTTCTGCCAACCAAAACATGAACCAGTGAAATGCTTCATCATTACTACTAATATATAATTTGCTCACAAAACTTCTCTGTATGAAATAATTAATACTTGTGTACCAAACGGTTCCTAATCCTAAACTTCCGAGAAATAAATAAAAGTGGCCAATGTTCAACGATTTTGCCATTTGTATAAATTTCATCCACAAACTAGACAATAATGATGCTGGAGAAGAAGAATTATTTTCCGAAGTGAGTGTTTCCACTGTTGTTTGGAGCAGTGTTCCATGATGAACCTGTTGAACCATTTTTTTGGAGGTATGACCCTACGAACAGTTTTGGCTTTGAAAAAGTTTGAGTTAAATTCGAATTTTAATTCTTTGATGCTGTAAATCTTCTTTTTAATTGACCATTGTCATATTTAACGATTAAAGGATCAAAACTAAACTTGTTGTTACTTGAGCTTACAATATTGCGTAATTCTGGAGTTCTAGGAAGCACGTAGTGAGACCAATATTCCCCACTCTTTGGTTTAAAACTTGTTGAAATATTGAACGCAAGAATAGACCAACCATCCACCCCCTCTACAGTCATGGCTTGTTGAGGAATATCCTCACTCATGATTCGTTGTTCAATTTCATCCCTCAATTGCTCCGCATAAGACTTGACACTTCCGTTATAATCCACACCTGAAAAACAGACGTGCAATTTAATACAATTGCATTCAGGATGAGTCTGTAGATAGGGTTCCAAAATTTGAATCAAGTGATTCGCTCTAAGACAAGGTCGTGGATGATTTAAATCGATCATGTGATCGTATCGAAGTCCAAAAGTTCCATCATGAGCGTATATATGCAGAGTAGTATGATATATGGATTTGTTGTCAATACTGGAATACTGTTTTACAAATTCATTGGTCATGTATCTTAGGACATCTTGATCGATTACTCGTTTTGTTTTGTGGAACTGCCCTCGTATTTCAACACAACACACTTTCTTGTAGCTTTGATTTTTTATTTTTGTTGTTTTCACTCTGTGACTTGAGAGAAACAACTCTTCGTTCAATTCTTTGGAGCTCGAGCAAATGCCCTTGTTCGTGGTGATGACGAGTTGCATTGTATTTCTTTTTTTTATCAACCACTGCATCAAGCTCAATTCTACAATTGATGTAGATGTGGAGCATGACAAATCTCGGACAATATATTTGGTCATAATAATAGTTCATTCTGAACACGTTCTTATCTTGGTTCGCTATCTCATTCTTAAAAAAAGCTTACCCGTATTGTAAAATATTGAAGTGCCTTGTCAACCCAACATTAAATATTAACTATTTAAAAAATATTCATCACGTGATTAACAGCATGGTTGTCCTTCCATGCGGCACACCTATGATCGATTCCTGAGTGCGTTCAGCAACCGAGAAGTACCTTCATTGCTCACATGTTTACTACTTGCAACTTGATTTCTCTTGCTTCTAGTACACATGCACACCTTCAAGTACATGTACTACGGTTTACATGCATCTGTATGATCGCATGGCAACATTGAATATATTCCTCTCGCCACCTTCTGTTTTTTTATCCAACATGCACTAGAGAATACAACCATTGCATCCACTGCGAATATTCGGAACAATCATACACCTCGATTCCTTTAGTGGTTCAAACAGTACTTTTTAGGTATTAGCCTAATCCTTCATGATTCGTGCAGGAAAATGAATGTCATCACACACACTCTTCTGTGAGCCATTCAAAGGTTGTTGTCTGCATGAAGGAAAATTTAACCACAACTTCAAGATGCAACTCATGTAAATGCATTCATAATTCAACGTGGAAATTCAAAGAATTAATTCAAATATATACATTCATGCAACCTATAGGGGAAAATTACCAAACACTACATGAATCATCATGATCAGTACTGAACATGTAATTTCATCAATTCATGGCGTTTTTGAATAACATGACAATATGAAATGTGACACTTTCATTGTCCTCATTTGTATGATTGCCATGCTAGGTAAAACCATAATGGACCACTTTCATAGTTCATTACATACATTTTACATGCATGTATTAAATGTATTTTAGGTGTTTGTATTATTTACCTCATTCTATTCATTATAGTATTGAAAGGGGTCGATGTCTTTTTCTAATTGCATTTAGCTCGAGCATGTGAAATACAACTCACTTCTCCTGTCAAGAACACAATTGCCCAAGAGTATCCTAATTTGTATTGTAGGACACTTGAACAACCCATCAAAACCACGAGCATGCACAACAATGGTTTACTTCATGTGTTGTCGGTTGTACCATCCTAATCCCTACATGGATTCGATCGCATGTTATGACACACAGACGGTACTCCCTCTTGTCACTTGCCAAAACCTCTTGTGTCTGCTGGAGCCAAAGAAAAAAAATCATTTTCATCTCGTCTGCAGCTTATCATCTCGCGCTGGCTCAACGAGTGCTTCAAGCGTTCTCGCTCTTCAAACAGTTCAATCACCTTTGTGCCACAACAACAACAACATCAACAACAACAACCACACGAGAGAGAAAACATTTTTCATTCGAACCAATCATTCACAGCAAAACAACCACTCACGATCCAAATCAAAGAACTTTGTTACCTCACTACCAATATCACTCTTACATCAATTTTTATATTGGACTTGTCCTATTTTGTATTATCAAATTAATTTTATTTTAACGAAAAAAGAAAAGACGAATAATTTTGACAAGAACACTCGAGTCACTGTGTACATCTCAAGACATTGGCGTTGTGTGATTCATATTTCACTCTCTTGTTATTAGGCCTAGCCCTCTTCATTGAAACTCTTCCCTTTCTTGAATCATCAACCTTCTTCCAGGTTGGACATTCTTGACATCTTTAGCGACGCGCTCAACCGTCCGTTAAATATTTTTCAATACTTTGGGCGCGAAAAATAATTCACAATATCGTTGTGCTGCTCAGACAGTGTGAGCGTGTGTACAAGCTGTTCACAGAGGCATACCCTCCCGTCAATATTGCAACTACCCACTCTGAGTTTCTCATCATCATCATCATCACCATCGTCGTCGTCGTCACATCACGTTGGCCACAAGATTGATTTCATGCTGCATTTCATTGGTACTCTTGTACAACACTTTATATATTACAACAACAACAAGAACAACAACTTGTATTGAACCATTACATTTCACTCCTTTAGTATTAATACCAAGTAAGCCGAACTATACGACTTTATAGTTGTGTGAATCATCACTACTACTACGACACATCCAAGCCATTAGTGCTATCCGTTCCTTGGAGAATTGTTTCCATTCATACATTCGGCTTGATGAATTGGACCAGATAATTCCACACGCACTCACGCACACACATAACCACATCATCATTAGAGTTTTGATCTCTCATGTTCCCAGCACGAAACATCATTCCCAATCCATTATTGCAAGACCAACAAGACAGGATGGATCAACCACAACAACCATCACAATCGTCGACATTATCGACAACTCCATCAAACATCTTGGCCATGCTCCCTCAACAACAAGGTCATTTGACACAACAACATGTTGCAACGACACATCCATACTTTCCAAATCATCATTTACAACATCATGTTTCAACCACACCACAACAACATGCTCAATATTTCATTTACCATGAAGAAGATGTCTCTCAACTCACTTTACAAATCACTCCTCAATATAGACAATATGTGTTGGAGGAAATGCAATCATTTCAATTAAGAGAACAACAACAACAAATGGCATTGTCACAAAGTACCCATCAAGAAGAAGTGCAACAATTCGAACTGCTCCAATCTTCGTGGCCACAACAACAACAACCAATGGTGGTTATGAACGAACCATTACAGCAGCAGCAACAACAACAACCCTCGATGCTCAGTTCCTTGTGTCCACCTACGGTCATGACAGCATCTCTTCCTCCAACCATATTGCTACCCTCTCAAATGAGTAGTGCTTCAACCACCACTTCAATGATCATTTCGACAACTCCTTCGACATCCTCTTCATTGACACCTCCTAATTCAACTCCAACAACACCTATTGTTGGACCAACCACAGCCACAATGGGATTTCCTTTGAGTGCCATAGGACCATTTCCCAATGCAACAAGTTTTAATTATTCTCAGACCCAACAACAACAACAACAACCTTTTGGAATGGGTATGAATATCTCATCAGCAGGAGTCATTTCATCTTCTTCAACATTGACCACGAGCTTAATTCCAGCATCATCCTCGTCGTCGTCGTCACAACAACACACTGAACAATCAACCACAGCAGGAAAAGTTAAAAAGAAAAAGGCAACTCCTTCAAGATTAACCATTTCATCTGCTTCATCATCGATGAAGAATGAAAATTTAACACCCAATCAATTAGAACAGAGTCAATCGACAATTGCAACATCTCAAACCATGTTCATTGATGAGAAAGGAAGAGGAAGACCACAATCACCAACTCACAAAGCCAAAAGAGGAAGACCACGAGCCAAGTAAGTGTACAAATGATTGTTTTCAAGTTGTGTATTTAATTTGTCTTTCAATTTGTCTTTTCAATTGGTGTTGTTATCATTATATTCTAACTTTTCACACTTGAACAAGAACACCACCCTATGAAGTAAATATAGGTGACAATTTATATGGAACATATAAAAGCAGTAGTAGTAGTTTCAAGACAGAAGGCTCTCCAAGTGGTGCTGGTGCTGGAGTGAAGAAACTAGCGATTCTCACACCACAAGCAAGATTTCAAAACGAAAACCAAAAAAGTGAAAACTCTGCCAATCATGTTCACGCAATTAAGGTTTTTTTGTTGAAGGGATGATTCATCATTATTGTAGAAATTACTACTAATTTTACTAAAGAGCCATAGGTAGTTGATTATTCACTTGACAACAATGAAAGTGCATACTAGGAACCCTAAATTATCGAACAGTAACACAAATATTTGGTTGTTAACATCGACTCAAATCATCGCGTCTCATTGATCAATTTGAACAGACTCTCCTTTTTTCAAGACAATACGGTCAATAATAGAGGATGGAACCCAAGGTCTAACGTATTGAATGAGTAATCTTTCAGTATATGGGACAATAAATAGAAATTGTGAATTTGATCCTTCAGTGTTTGTGACCATTCTTTCAACACATTCTTCTACAGACATGAATTCACTCAAATCTCTCTTCACATGACTGGACTCTTGTGTTCCTAGTGCGTTGAAATGAATGGCGGTCTTGACAAATCCAGGACAAACAAGTGAAAGAGTGACCTTCTTTCCGTAAATTCCTTCTTTCATTAATTCTAACTTTAAAGATTCATAGAAACCATGCAATGCAAACTTGGAGGCAGAGTATGCTGTTCTTCGGATCACTCCTGTCAATCCAGCCAAAGATGAAACTACACAAATATGGCAATTAGTATTTTGTCGTTCTCTCAAGTGAGGTAATAAATAAAACGTAGGAGCAATACAACCATAGAAATTAGTATTCATCAAACTTCTGTGACCTTCAAGATCTTTGGCTTCAGATAATGGTTGAAGACTAGATCTGCCAGCATTCAAATAAATTGTGTCAATTCTGTCATTCAAATAGCTTAAACTCTTTTCAATTAATTCTTTGCAATCACTTTCTACTGAAACATCAATTTTAAGGCAAAGAATGTCATGACCTCTTTCTGAATATTCCTTTAACAAGGTCTCTTTCACTTCATTAAGTTTTTCTAAATTACGAGCCGCAAGAACAATTTTGTTTTTTCTTCCAATTTGACAATAATGTTTCACCAGTTGCTCACCGATACCAGAACTTGCACCCTAAAGTGACACATTGACGTCATTTCATAATTGTGTAAAATCATCATCAATGAATGACTTACTGTAATCACCACATGCTTTCGGGACAAGCACTCTTCGGAATTGACCTTCTTTCTTTCCTTCTCAAATTGTAGGTATCGGTAATAAAACAAACCACCACACAACAACACAGGAATCAATAATGCCAATAAGAGAGTGAACAGGAACATTTTTTAATGGGTGAAGGCGAGAATGAGAAATTGCTCATCACAAAGAGATATTAAAACATATTTTTAACGACGAACCATAATGGAAAGGTACGGAAAAAATTCTTCTTGACCCCGAGAGCGTCGTCTTCCATCAGTCGTTGGGATTAATTGCCAAAACACAGAAATGATGAGAATATCATGACGGTCTTCTGCAAGAAATAGTGAAGATAGCACATGAAAAACCCAATTAAAATACTGACTGCATGCACTTATCCTCTTGTTGAGTCCTTGTATGGCCAAAAGGAAAGGAGTTTTTTTAGGATATCGATAAGGCAATACTAGTAAATTACAAAAAAAATGTCTTTCAATTTGACCTCTAATGGCAGTGGTTTGGTGAACAGGGAGGATCAACAGCATCTCGGATTTGGAGCTGATTCATCAAAGGATCGTTTGGAAGAAGAAATATCAAAGAATCACCATGACGGATCGGAGAACAGCAATCATTCTACTCGTCAGGACAATTATTCGGACGAAATTAGTGATAAATCGTCATCAATTTTGAAATTTTTATTCGGAAATTATTCTCCAAGAGATACCATAAGGAATATTGCTATTATGACCCTAACTGTATTATTGTGTAGCATTGCCTGTTTATTTATTCTCATGCTGTTAACTAAGGAAGACAAATCAAAATATGCTTTTGCGTTTTTAAGAAATGTATTACCTTCTTTTTTGTTTCATGAAAGTGATGGGATGAGACACGAGTCCGAATTGAAACGAGTGGAAGAAGCATCACTGTATCTCAAAGACCTACCTCAAGAATTGATTACTGTTTTGGAAAAAAGTTTTTCTAAAACACGGGAGGCAGACCGTTCTAATTCAAAGACAACCTCTCGATTTTGCATTGGGATTCCAACTGTTAAAAGAGGAGTTGATTATTTACACGTTCTATTACAATCTATTTTGGCAAACACATCAATGAGCGATTTAATTCCAACTTCAAATATTGCTGTTAATGTATTCGACGCAACAGGAAACGAAAACTTCTCACCGCATGTAGAGTCTATTTCACACTTGAGAAATGTATTCAACTTTTTTAGAAAATCTGATATTACTGAAGACAAATATTTTTTCCATAACTCGTTCTCAAACATTGCTGCAAGCCAACTTCCATACCATCAAAAGCAAGCTCTTGATTATATCACAACATTAGAGTATTGTCAAAAATATTTCCCTCACATGGAATATACTATTATTTTGGAAGATGATGCAGTCGTTCCAAAGGGTTGGATCGACTCGATTCGTGAAATGATTAACACTTTAAACAGGGACTACTACATGTCCAAAGATGAAGAAAAGATACGACTCTTCAAAGACAAAAGATTTATGTGGATCAAACTCTTTTTTGCTCATGCTTACAATGACTTTAATGAAAAGAGAATTCATGTGCTTTCGAATGTTGCTATTGTAACATCATTAGTGGTAACTTTGGGCTACATTTGGATTCAGTACAAGCGGATTAAGAAACGAGGAGATACCACCATAGTCCTCAATAGATGTACCATTTATTGGTTTGCCATACTGACCTTTGTAATTTCATTGCTCTTCCTGCTTCTGATGCGATTCCACTACCTAGAAGCAAAATTCATAAAACTTACGAGATTCTTCTCTGGTGATGGAGATGGAGCAGTTGGCAGAAAATATCATCTGCAAAGAGACTTTCCACATTATGGAAGTGTAGTAGCAATGGTATATCCGAATGATGCTTCTGTTATTCAACCATTTATCAATTACCTTAGAGAGTGGCAACCCAAAGCCAATAGAGAATTTCCGAATGATAGAATAATTTACAATTATGTTGCATGGTTCAATCATAAGATATTGGATAATTTCTTGTCAATACCAGATTTAGTGGAACATATTGGCTCTGTGAGTTCGAGAGATTACTATTTCTAGTTCAATATTGGATACATCTGGTGCCTCCTTTCAAAGGACAAATTAATTATCTGAAATACCTAGCAAACGTTGTCTTCTTTTTCTTTCTTCTAAGGACAGCTGTTGGAAATCATCCGTGCTATAGTATTCAACTTTTGGCTGTGGAACGGTGTGTGATGTTTCAATTAGATTTTGAAAAATTAAAGGAAGAATAGAATTGAAGGGAAGATTGGATGAATTGGTTATTTCGCTTTGAGTGAGTAACGATCGGATATATCTAACGCGATCATTATTCCTTGTTGATTCTAAATTCTTCGGAACTCTTGGCAAACCATTGGGAAAGAACAGCAGCTGTTTTTCATCCGAGCCAAATAAATTATTCTCCAATATTTGCTCTTGCATTGGAGGTGATTCATATGTAGGATTAAAACTTTCACTGTCGACGTTTCTGCCTGATAGTACCACTCTCATAGCATGCGCAAGGTTTGACAACAACGCCGAGTTGATGAATGAGGCCATTTTTTCTTACTACGAAATTTGGCTTCGCATTCTTACAAAAACACTAGGCAGGTGAGGTAAGATTTCATGGTAACTAATATTGCCGTCTCCATCCACATCACAATCATGTAGCATTTCATCCACAAGTTCTGAAATATTGTCTTCGTCTTCTGGAACGTCACTGTTCTTGTATAGAGCTTCTTGTACATCCTGAATAAAGTCAACGAGTTCATTTCTTTCAATCACTCCTGAGCCATCTTTGTCATAATATTCAAAGATATATCTTAATAACCTTGATTGTAACTTTCGCTGCACGGTCGTTATTTCTTTTGTGTCAAAAAATGGAGACGGAGAGTCATAGTCGCTGTTAGTAAGCACAGTCATAAAGAGACTAATGTCTCGCAACAGGTTTCCTGTGGGTTTAAAGTCAAAGAAGGTAAAAAACCAATCAAATTCCTTTTTCAATTCTCTTGACTTGAGGTTTCCAATAAACATTAGTTGTTCAGTCGACAAATGTGGATTAAACACGACATTCGACTCGTCGAGCTGACCCTCAGCGTTTAGAATTGCTCCTTTCATAATGTTTGAACTCCAAAACAGCTCAAAGCTTAACTTTTGATAATTCTGAGCTCTTATTAAATTTTGTAATCTTTCAACAATATCATTTACATCCTCTAAGGAATATGGATAAATCCATATCGTTGCAATTCAACAACACTTACTATCTGTAATATTTGTATGACCGCACATATACAGTAAATCTTTACAAAACTTTTTCAAATCTGACGCATCTAACCATCCACGTTTATCTCTGTTATATGAATCAAAAACTATCTTGGACAGTTTCATAGAGACTTCTTCTTTTGACTTATTTTGATCAAAATAATTAATGATTGCATTGACATTTTCAAAAACATTGTCATGAACTGATAAATCGAAAAACTTCATAATATTTTCAAATTGTTTTTTCAACTGTGCGATTTTGGGGTTTCTTCTCCGAACTCTCCTCTTCAGATTAATTATTATAGATTCCTTGGATAACCGAAGAGTATGTGGGGTTTCTCTGTCTTCCTCTTGTTTGTGTTTTGCTTTGAACGGTTGGGAGATGGTTTTACTGGGAGATACCATGATTACACTAGAATCGCTCCCTTTGGAATTTGAAAAGATGGTTCTGATGGACATGGAAGACCCTGCGGATTTTCTTGATATTTCTGTTGTTGGTGATGACCAATCGCTATTCGCTGCAGAAAATGAAGAACAAATGCCGCCCATTTTTTTTAGACTTTATCATGTGCTCATCTCGGATCATGGCGACCTTAAACAGAGGTGATTTGCCTTAATAGATTTTATATTACGAAGCACTTGATCGTTTTGTGCGCACATCGGGCAAGAAGATTAAGAGTTAGAGTTTAATAGATAGAATTTTTGAATGGCAGATGATGTATATATACACAACCATTTTACCAAACATCTTTGCATAATCGTCGTTCAGATTCCAATAGCTCTACTTGGTGGCTAGCGTCTTCTATTGACTTGCATTGAGGATGATAATTCAAGAAAATACTTCTCAATGTGGTCAACACAGAAGGACACATTGAAGATCCATCTCCACAAATATAAAAATATGCATTGTCTCTGGTTAACAATTCATAAATTGATAATGAATGTTCCAATAACAGGTCTTGCACATATACCTTTTTTGAGGGATTTTCACGTGAAAAGGCAACGTACAGTTCGATATCTCCCTGTTCGCTCCACTTCTCCAATTCCTTGCGATACAAGAAATCTTTGTTTCTATCCCTACATCCATAGAATAGTAAATTTCTTCCTGTCGATTTTGTGAATAGTCGTTCCTCAATAAATCCCTTGAATGGTGCAATTCCAGTACCAGGGCCAACCATGATGATGGGCACTCTAGTATCTTGAGGTAGTTTGAAAGTAGTGTTTGGGGAAATAAATACTGGAATCTGATTGGCTCGTTTGAGAAAATGAGTGGCTACTCCATGACGTGTCTTATTGTTGGCCGACTTATATGAGACAATTGAGACAGTGACGGATGCCGTCTCATTACTAGTAAGACTCGAAGACGAGCTAATTGAATAGTATCGGGGAAGTAATAATTTTAAATGTTCCAAAACGTCTTGAATGGAAACGGTGTTAAGCTTGCTCCACTGTTTGTTCTCTCTATCAAAAATGAGAGGGACAAGATAGTCTTCCAATACATCCTGTAGCCATCGTTCTTGTAAATAATGGGCACATACAGACTCGTCCTGCAAAATACATTCCAATTTTGATTTAACACACTCCAGTCCAGTAAAATTTTGTTTCTCCCAAAGAAGTCTGATGAGTGCAATATTAACATTTTTCAAATCGTAGAACCTAGTTAAAGCATCTTTGAGAGTAATATATTCAGGCATGGCTGATAAGATATGCTCTTCAGCAATATCTATTTTTGATTTGTCATTTGGTGAATAGTAATTGCTTGGAGTTTTCACAAGAGGAACGTTGGAGACAGAATGTTCACTTGTGAAATATAACCCTAGATACTTAACAAGAATGTCAACAAGGTGTGGATCGTTTTCTGGGAGCACACCTAACGCGTCTCCAGGTAAGTATTTCAGTAACTGCTGAGCACTTTGAGACTTTTCGCTTGTGGTTGGTGCAGGAATAATTGACGAGGATAGATCCAAACAGAAATGGATACATTCTCGAATGTCATTTTGATCTGAGGTGTCGTTGCATAATTGCCTTTTTTCAATGATAGTGGCATAGAAAGGATTTGTTCGATCAAAGTTTGACTCTGTAGCTTCTGGTAATTTTACCGAATCTTGTTGAAGATAATCTATGAACTCGTCAGCATTAAACATGAGATTTTCCTCTTGCAACCGTGTCAATAAATTAGAAATCCACTTGTTAATTACTCTCCAATCATCTCTATCGACATCTACTCGTTCCAATAACCGAATACCATTTAAGAATTTGCTCTCAAACAAAGAATCTAGAGTTTTTCCCGCTCTACAAAAATGTGAATAGCTCTTGTCTCCAAGAGCCAACACAGAATAGAATAGCTTGTTACTCGTGACAATTTCATGCTGCTTCATCGCTTGTAAATGCTCAAAAAAAGAGAGAGCGCTATTTGGTGGAACTCCTTCACCATATGTTGAGCAAACAGTAATAACGCAAGTTTCCTTGCTCCAATCAATTATTTTGAAATATTTCACGTCTAATAATCGAGGTACGTAAAGAAAGCTCGAGGTTTGTAACCTGTTAAGCTTGTCCACAATCATCTCACAAACTTTTGTTGCCACTTGCTTACTAAATCCGAACTCGGTACCAAAAAGCACGAGAATGTTAACAACTTTGCGGTCATGTAGTTGATTTTGCTGTTTCATCATTGACAGAGATTCAATGTTGACAGTTTTCGGAGTCCACACAATTTTAGGTTTCATTAGCGAAATCTCTGATTTTGAATTTTTGGAAATTTCGTGATCTTCAGCACTTGATTCTATAAATTCTCTGGTAAGCTTCACTTGTTGATAGATTTTGTAAATGACTGTGGTTGAGAGACCTGCTACCAACAGCCCAGACACTAATTTCAACAGAAGAATCCATTTGGATGATGATTGTATTCTTTTCCGAGTTCTAGATTGTGACGAGGATTGGGAGCTAGACACATCATTTACGAGCTCTGCTGCTTGTGAAAGAGAAGCCACTCCATTTGTTAAGTTGTGTTGAATGAATGTAAATAATGAAGAAGAATAATTCTTGTTTTTTGATGCTGCTCGAGGCTGTGAAGGCTTTGTATTGAGTAGAATTGTTTGTGGGAAGATATTTTTGATTAGTACCTTGTGGCTTGCGAAAGATAAAAGGTCATAGGAACTACAAAGTTGAGATTTGGCTAGGGAATTAGAAGACTGTCCTTTTGTTGATGAATTGATAATATGCAACAAAAATTCAAGAAGGTCAGCCATAGATTTGTTGTTGGTGATATTGATGCTTTTTTTTGTTGGTGTGATCGTTGACATTTTTGAAAGTTTCATCAAAAGTGAGGGATGCGCAACTGGAATTTCAAGGAGGTTCCTTGGATTCTCAGTTTTAATATCCGACCCCATACTAATTCGCTATTAAATAACAGTAGGGAATGAAGAAGCTTCTTGCTCTGTTCATCAACGGATGTATTTTTCAAACAAACCTCAATAATGTAGCAAAAAGCTTGGCTATTGGTTGCGTATTTTTGTTTTTTTTAAGGTTGCATAAATGAGGCAAAGAAGATGGTATTAGCCATCAGGAACAATCGTACGATCCAACATTTCAATGAGGTTTGAGGTTTATCTATTGTTGCAGAAGTATTCGGCTATCAATCCAAAGCTTTATCATTTCCAGTCGTCATCAAATATAAAAAATGTCTGACGACGTTATCGCCCGACTTTTCAATCATTTCGACAACAATACCAACATCAACGGCAACAACAACAATAACAACACGAACAATGCATATAGCAATGTCAATAACAAATTATCTGCTTTGCAAACAAATACGTACCTTCCCCTCCCCAATGGCCATGGATGGACATCACCTGTTCCGAGTAGACTCAGTTCCCGACAACAAATGAACATGGAGGTTTTAAAACGAAAAGACAAGTATATTAATACGATCCACACTGTATACGATCATGTAGTGTTATACAAATACAACAAATCGGAATGGGAAAAACTTGATGTGGAAGGCGCCATGTTTATTGTCGAAAGAACCGAACCCAAGTCTCCTAAATATCGAATTGTAGTAATGAATAGAAAGAGTGCTACTGATTTTCATCAAGATATCACCAAAGATTTAGAGCTAGAAGTACACCATCCCTTTGTATTTTACAAGACGAAAAACATGATTCGCGGAATATGGTTCTACAAACCTTTACAGTGTATTGAATTTAATGATTTAATTGTTTCTTTTAAAGAGAAAGCATATGGAAAGACCAAAGAAAACAAATCCACAAGCTCGCCTCCCGTGTTGCACACATCAATTTCGCCAAGCGACGGTGCAGCTTCTAGTATTCTAAAAAGTATGCTAGGAATTGGTATCAATGGATCATCATCAACTCATAACCACCATCAACTTCAATCGGATTTTACTCTCGATCACTCCTCATCGGCTACATTTATTTATAAAAACCCTCAAGGTCAAGCACACGATGAACATGCAACAAACCTCGCCCAAAGCGCAGCCAAACGTTTTGAAAACCAACAATTTGAGTCAAAAGAAAGCTTTATCAGCAATCTCCTTTTTGTTCTTGCCGAAGACGAAAAGTTTCAGGATCTTTGCTATGAACAGTATTGCAAAATACACAATAAAGCTCAACAGAAGCAACGCTGAGTCAGCTTTGAAGAAGACGGTGTCAACAACAGCTATCGCAGTTCGATAATTCAAGGACGTTGTGAAAAAATGTCTCGATTTCAAAGCACATCCTCTTGTTCATCATCATCTTCGGGAGGAATCATCTCCAACATTCTTCATATGGATGTTCTCACCTTTGGCCAATATGCTCTCTATGCAGTGATTGGCTATTACGTGATTAGTTTTGTGTACAAGTTAATTTTTGGAAGAAGCTACATGTGGAAGAACGTTAAGCCTTTCGATACTCGACTTCGTTCTTCAACTCCTCTCAAGGAATGGGTTGAGAAAACCAGAAAGAACCCACAAGGAAGACAAATGATTGAATGTACCAATCCCGGAACGATGGAATCATTATGCGAAAAGGTTCCAGCCATGAATGCTCAAGACGTGGAAGAGAGAATCGGCATTGCAAAGAAAGCCTTTGAAACATGGTCAAAGACTTCATTTGATGATAGAAAGAGAGTTTTATTGCACTTGTTGGATAATATTCTGAAGAACAAGCATGAAATTGTTGCAAAGAGTTGTAAAGACACTGGTAAAACTCTTTTTGAAGCTCATTTAGGAGAAGTAGTCATGACTTGTGAGAAAATCAGATGGTTAACAACGAGAGGTCAACAATTTCTTGAACCAGAAACTAGACACGTTCCACTCATGATGATGTATAAGGTTGGTCAAGTTCATTATCTTCCTCTCGGAGTTGTTGGTATGATTGTTCCATGGAATTATCCTTTCCAAAATGCAATCAATGCTGTTATTGCTGCACTTTTTGCTGGTAACAGCGTTGTTATTAAGGTGAGCGAATGGGCCACTTGGTCGAGTGTTGAATTGTATGAAGAACTTGTTCAAGATGCATTGGTGAAGGCAGGATTCTCACCTGATATTGTTCAATTTATTGTTGGATTTGGTGAAGCGGGTAATGCTCTTTCCAAGTCAAAGAATGTGAGTCATGTCTTCTTTATTGGTTCTCCAGAAATTGGAAAGAGGGTCATGCTCGCTGCAGCTGAAAATCTAACACCAGTGACCTTGGAATTGGGAGGAAAAGATCCATTGATTGTTTGTGATGACGCAGATATTGATATTGCTGTGGATGTTGCTGTGAGAGCCTCCTTGTACAATTGTGGACAAAATTGTGTTGCTGCTGAGAGATTGTATGTTCATGAAAAGATTCATGATCGATTTGTTGCAAAAACTCTTGAAGTTGTCAAGGGTTTGAGACAAAGACCAACATGTCCAAAAGCTTGTGCTCTTTCGGACGATGAAGTCAATGATATTGGTGCAATGACTATGGCTACATCTATTGAAAAGATTGAAAAAGTTATTGAGGAAGCTGTTCAGGGAGGAGCAAAATTGTTACACGGTGGAAAACGAAATCCAAAATTGAAGGGACAATTCTTGGAACCTACTGTACTTGTGAATGTCAAAAACGATATGGGTGTGGTTCAAGATGAAGTATTTGGCCCTGTGGTTGTGATTGTTAAATGGAAGGACGACGATGAAGTCATCCGAATGGCGAATGGAACTTGTTATGGACTTGGATCCTATGTCTTTTCTGGTAATTCAAAGCGTGCTGAAGATCTTGGACGTCGTCTTTATGCAGGTTTAACAATGATCAATGATTATGGTTTGAGTTACTTAATTCAAGATTTGCCTTTCGGAGGAGTTAAGGTTTCTGGCTTTGGTAGATTCAATGGTCCTGAAGGTTTGAGAGCTTTTACAGTTCAAAAGTCGTTTGTGACCAACAGATTCCCAATTAACATACCTCCACCAAAGCTTATTCGATATCCAACTGAGAAATATGCTCACATGATTGTTGCCCATTTGGTTGATTTGTTGTATGGACCATGGACTGGTACTCTTGGAGCTCTAACTAGATTAATTAGCACATTTATCACAAAGAAGTAAATTCGTATCCTTATTTATTTTTTAGTTTGCTCTGTAGTTGGTGTTGAAGGCGTAATGACAATGCCATGATCTTTCAGGTATTTCAGGCAATGTTCTGCAATGGTTGAAGTCGCTTTTGAATCAGCAACCTGACTGCAATAATCATAGATGAGTTTCACATCATCCAAATTGTTGCATTTCACAGCAATCAAATAAGCTGCCTTGAATCTATTACAAAGAAGACAAGCTCTAACTTTCTTGGAGTCATTTCTCAATTTAGCAATGAATTTCTCAGCATTCTTTTCATCGTTCATTTCTTTGATGTACAATTTGATGATATTGTTAATGATGACGTCCCAGTCATCATCATTGATCGGAGTTCCTCTTATTTGTTTAAGAAGGTTTTCAATCACGGGAATTTGCTTCTTCCTCACTAGTCCACAAAGAATTCTAATATATAATTTTACAATCGGTAAGTGATATTCAGAGGCAATCCTAAACGAAAGATCAAACGATTGAGTCAGTAAGTATTCGGTAATTTCACACTTTCCTTTAGCCGAATCGAATAAACTTAATCTGGCATTCGTTGTTGGACTCGCAATATTTCCAAATTTCTTTGTGACTTCCATTTGTAAATTAATAGTTTTGATGTATCTGGAAATTTCGTCTGGCTTCAATACTTGTTTTTGTTGAATATCATTCGAATCATGTGATGAAATATGTTGTAAACCTTGAATGAAATGTTTCTTTGCGCCTTCCAAGTGAGCCAATTGAGTGGTTTGTTCCTCGCTCTTTAAAAAGAGTCTAATTTTCGTTAATCCAGCTCTAATGTTATCATCCATAAATACTTGAAAATCGTACAACAAGTTAAGAGATTGATTTTGGTTTAAAAACTTGCAAGTAGCAGTTAAATAAGGATAACACTTATTCAAAGTATTGTCATAGTGTCGAATCACATTTTGCAAAAATGGCATCAATCCATGCTTCACACAGTAGGTAACAATTACATCCACAAACAGCGCTTGTGGCATTTGCTTTTTAAATAAATACATCACTGCAGCATCAACTTTCCCATTTCTTACGAGGAATGAAAGATACACTTCGCTAGATCCAAAATGTTTGATATAATATTGAGCTTCTCTCATTCGTTCTTCGTCAAGATGAGTATGAAGGGAGGATTGTGGATCATGCTTTTCTAAATGAGTTGATTCTTCATTCTTCTTTTTTTTTGAAGGAGAATTGGAGGTCATCAGTGATTCCATGGCTGCTTCTTTCAACTTGTCACTCATCTTTTGATCGATGGCAACCACAGATGGAGTACCTTCGAGTATAGCTAGTATTCTATTTAATAACTGTTGCTTTTGTTGAGGTGTTAACGCTTTTCAAAATTTTGTGTTAAAAATTGCAAACCATGTTGATTGTGTACTTACTCTGACAATATTTTAACTTTTCTCTAGCTTGTTTGTACTTGCCAAGTGATAACAAGGTTATTCCCCACTGAGTCCAAACTGGATCACTTTCAATTTGACATCGAGTCGCAACATTAAGTGCAAGATTCAAATGATCTAGTTGAATAAGAGTGTCTCGAATTTGTCTAGCTCTATTTTGCTGACTCAAATCACTCAAAGAGATGCTTCCAATATTGCAGTTCTGGTAAATGATTTGCTTCAAAATTTCAACATGAGAAAGGATAGTATCACATAAACCTAATCTTTCATGAGATTCTGCATCTTTGCTAAAACATATTTTGGCATATCTAACGATCTGTCCCACTAATGAAATTCTATTTGTTCTTGAAAGATGTTGAGATTTGCTAATTTCGTCACAAAGCGACAAAATTGAATCTCCAGCAAGTTTGTAGTCTTTACAAATATCAAGAATGGATTTTGCCAGCAAAATGCTTGGAGCTTGAGGAAAAGTGAAATACTTTCTAATGGTAGCGTTGTATTCTTCATTGTCGCTGCTGAATGTGCGTGAGCTCTTTTTCTTGGCCTCTTCTTGGAAAACAAGATCAAAGTTTTTCAAAGAGAGTGCTTTCAAGCCATATTCCACAAGTAAATGATCATCTCTAAGTTCTGGAATTTCAGTTAATATCTTTACAACTCTTCCAATTTCGTTGTAAATGATCAAATTTTCCACGATCAGTGATGGTTTCAATAGTAAATGTCCCAATTTCTTCTTGTAGTCATCATCCAGTAATCGAATTACCTTCATGCCTATCAAAGTTGCTTCAAATGAGCGTATTTGTTCTGGTGTAAGCAACTCTTTAAAAGAGCTAAGAATAAATTCACATATAAACATCTTATTCTCATAAATATCCAATCTTAAGAGCACATGTTTGCAAACCGAGAGAGCATTTTCTGGACTCAATCTTGATAAAGCTTGCATGATCTTTGTTCGTATCTTGTCATTGATGGAATTGACCTGTAGCAAGTATAGACAATATTCTTGTTCAATATGAATGATCACTGATTCATAGGTTTCACCACCTGAGCTATTGGCTTTTTGCGAAACCCCTTCTAATAGATTTTTGGAAGCACGTCTTGCCAAGTCAAATTCACACTCAGTAATGAGATCTGAAATAAATCTGTAGGGGTTGTTATCACACACTTCTTTCATTTCAACCCATGACTCATAATTTTCTTTCAGCTCTGAACCCATGACTTGTTTAAATATATAAAGTCTTTCAAGAATTCTACTTGACTTCTCATAGAGTTTTAGCTTGGCCTTGTCATTAATAAAGTAGCTTGTACACATTTTTATCAATTCTCTGTTGTTGTCACACGATTATGCCTTGAAATTATCAAGATAAAAAAACAAGAAACTTACATGCATGTATCAATATCCCATTCCTCCATGTAGACTTCAATCAAGGAAAAAGCCAACTCTTTATCTTTAATCCTAGAAATCAATGTGTGGCAAGTTCCATGATCGTTTTGACACTCAATATAAAGTTTTAACAAAAAGTCAGGAGTGCAGTTGATTAATCCTTTTTCGGCCAATTGAAGCGCACGATCATAGTCATCAATTTCAATTAAATTTTGAATAATCTAAACAAAATGTGACATGACATAAACGATCAAATATTCAATGACACTTACTGCAAGATAAAGAGAGTCGTCGTTCTCTGTACCAATGGCGGTTGCGTTGAACTTCTTCAACGCCTTTCGAACATCAACTTGTTTAGAGAAAATAAAGGCATCTTTGATAGGCTCTATCTTCTTATCTATCCAACGATTCAATATATCATATCGTTTACAATTACCAGAAATTAATTCAAGGACATCTTGATTCTCACTTGAAAAATCTGTGAAATAAAGAGCGGACAAGCTTCCTACAATTTCCGACTTGGATGAAATAAACTTGGCTAAATTCAATGAAATGTTGAGGGGATGCTTTTTCTTGTTCATGTTCGCTGATTCTAAAATAAACGCTAACAAATGTATTCTATTTTCTTCTGACAATTTTTCGGCAGTGACATCTGAAACAGGTAAAAATAGATGAAATTATTCACAAATACTTACAATCTTCGGTTTCAAATACCAGCTCTGTGAGTACACGTGATAATCCCTTTCTAAGAAAGAAAGCTGTTCCTAATGGGTCGGTATCCTCATCTTTAGAAGACAGAATCTTATGATTTTCTAATATCTTTGTCAGTACGTAAGAGATGTAGCTGTATCGTTCGTTTCTATTTTTCAAATTATCTATTAAGCTTTGAACGTTAATATTCTCCAATGATCTTTTGTTTTCTAACAAGCAGAGCGCTTTAAGAGAATAGGACTGTGTTTTTTCAATTTCAATATTTTGCTTGAGTTTTTCTAACTCCTTTTCATTGTGAAAATTAAAAATCTTGCTGTACACTCTATAAATTGGGCCTTGATATGGAAATTCCAAATATTCGTTTAGCATGTCAATCAAAGGTGTTCTCCTTCGTTCCAATGTTCTTAATTGTTTGATTAAAGATTGATAGCACTCTTTGCTTTCCGTTCGTAGGGAAAACAATAGATCAAAGAGTATCACAAAATTTGGCAGTTGTTCGAATACTTGTTGTACATGAATCTCCTTATCGTGCTCAGTATGGATAGCATGCACAAGCTCTGCATTGGTCACTTTGGTTAGAAATTCTGAGCCCAACCCGAACCTTGAAATGATGTCTTTTGCCTGTACAAAAAGATTTTTCTTCAAAGCTACAACCAACAATACTGAAGGAGAGGCAGTCCATAACTGTACAAATTGAGACTGAGACGAGGCCTTTTCTATATCTGTCACAAATAGCTTGACAAGATTAAATCTCCATAGCCCTTCATCTAAAATAGTGTTAAACCTTTTCAATCGATATTCAAGATTGGTATCAAAATTTTCATTAGTAATCTCTACAGCTCTCTGCTTTAAAAATACCAGCACACTATTCAAAACGGTTGGTGATATTATGAGTCTTTGGTCGTTTGTGTCCACTGATGTGACCTGTTTTTGTGTGTTCGAATTTTTGGCAAAGAGGATTTGAAATACAGTTTCCAATACGCTCAATCGGTATGCTGGAATGGGAATATTCAAAATAGAGTTCTCAAGACTTTTCAGTGAATCCACAACAGAAGGTACTTTGTTTCTCACCAATAAAAGAGTTTCATGTACAGCAAAATATGCTCTGATGAGTATTATATCAGTTATTTTCTCTGATTCTTCTAAATCGGATGGAGTTGGGCGATTTCTTATCAGCTCTATAAGATCGTTCTCTCGAATTGCAGGAATCCATGGCATCAGTAGGTACAACAAACTGTGCTTGGGAATATACTCAATGATTAAATTTGCTATTTCCTTCTTGTCTGAGCCTTTGAAATCATTGTCTGCCATTTTCTTAAATTTTGCAATCTTGATCAACTCTTTTGCTTGCTTCTTTTCACTGCTGCTCATTGACCTATTAGCTTCTAGAATAAGTTCAGAAGCATTTGTTGATAACTCAATGAAATAAGCAAGCTCATTACATGTAAACTCAATCCATGGATCATGAGTATAAGAGGTTCTAACGTGCTGTGATTTCCAAAGTTTGTCAACGACCATTTTCAAATTGTGCACGTCGCATTTCAGGTCGTCCCAGCTTAGTAGCAATATTAATGGTCGTAACCTATTGAAATTCTCATGGTTCAACAAGGCAGCCAGATCGTCAAATTGTTTGCTTCTAATTAAATCTAATGCCTTGATCACCCTACTTTCAAAAACGTGGCAATTTGTCACACGCACATACTCAATATAATTTATCCAGAATGTTTGATTATTTACAGGTTTGGAAACAACTGCCTCTTGTCCTGAGAGAATTTCTTCTTCCAGCTGACAAAAATACTTGACCATTTTAAAATCCAACGGCAAATAGTTATGTGCTGTGTCACAAAAAAATAGTGATTCATAGATGAGGTCAATTAGCATTAATTCAGAACGAGAGCTCAATTTTAAATGCTTTTTCGTTATTAACGCTGTAAGAATTGTTTTTAGCACCTTTGAAACAGTGACATCTTCACACCAAGCACTTGGCACAAATCGTAGTAGATAAGCAGCTTTTTCAAATTCCTCATTGCTGAGTACTTGGTTGATTTTATCAATCAAAGTATATCTGTTGTTTACGCATTCAAAAACATCTTTTTCCAAATATGATGCTAAATGAGGACATTTGTCATACATTTCACTTAACAGATCAAGTATTGATTCCTCGATTTGTTGTGTCATAGGACTGGTAGAGTAATGTAACGAGAGAGTAGAGATATAATTTTGATCTTTCATATGTTTTTTTCTTGACAGTAGTCTGAATGCATAAATATTCTTCATTTGACAAATAATATCGGATGAAAATTTTTCAGATAATTTAAAAGTATTGACACAACAATCTAGCAAAGTTTCAAATGATAAAATTTCTGTGTTGTACTTGTTGTGATCCGTAATTGTGCAGGTTTTTGATTGTAATAATTCAGTGTACACACAATAGCAAAACCATTTGAAACGAGAGGTAACATAATTCTTCGGATGTTTCAAATTAACAATGCAGTGATTCAATAAGAACCATGTATCTGATTGTGAAACGTTATTAAAGTACTCAATCAACAGAGCTCGTGCCAATTCATATTGATGCACCGAAAGAAAATTTAATAAACATGTTTTTAATTTGACTCTTTCGTTTTCGGATAGGAATGGATAAGAGGAATGATGTAGTGTAGTGTTATTGGTCATCAAATGATGATGAAAATCATGTTCGTTATGTGACTGACTCATTTGTAAAGATGAAGAAGTGTGATCTAACACCCGTTGTTGTTGTTGTTGTTGGAGAGAAGAGCCTTCTTCGTATTGCAATGATGATGATGCAGGTCGAAAAAGGCTGCTCATATTTTTTGTAATAAAAAATCCAAAGCAACACACAAGGAACGAGATGCAATCAACAAGCACTCTCTACATGGAAAATTTTCGCTAGAGTTTTACAGCCGTATGACATCTTAAAAAGAAGTGATTGTAAATGTTGTTCAAGATCTTGAGGTATAAATAATGATGAAAAAGGAGGGCACTTAAAAAAAATGGTATTACCACTGCTCGTTATCTATAGATCTCGAAATTAGCTTAAAACAGCTTGAAGATGATGATCGTCAACGAATTGTTATCCGTTCACCGTCCACGTTCGCAGCAAATAAAAGCCATCCATCCTAATTATTATTTTTATTTTAAAATCCGAAAAAAATATGCCACCATCCACTCCTAAAACCGATATTTATTTGAACGTTTATGATTTGCAGGTAGGTTTAATGCAATATTTCGTTCCAATATCGTTGATTGCTGATTTCAAATAGGATAATTCTACCATGTATGTTTATGGGCTCGGAATCTATCACAGCGGATTGCAAATTGGAGGTTCTGAATTTACATTCGGAAGAGAAGGAACATTTAGTCACGAGCCAAAGAAGGCTCCGATGGTTCCATTGAGAGAGTCAATTTATTTGACAAGCGTGGAACTTCCAAGAGACAGAATTATGGCTATAGTTGATGAGGTTTCGAAAGAATTTAACAAGCTGCGATATCATTTACTAGATAGAAATTGTAACCATTATGCTAAGGCTTTGTATGAAAGAATATTGGATAGATGTGGCAGACAGGTGAAAGAATCAGCAGTGCCTATTCCTGCATATGTCAATAGAAGTGCATGGTGGGGATCAAAGGTTAAGTGCCTAATGCCTCCTGAACTTTTAAACACACCAGTGCCCTCATCTGCAGAGGGAACTGAGGCTGGTGACGAGGTTTCTTCATTTACAGCATTCCAGGGTAGCGGTAGGACATTAAGTGGAAGAACAGTGACACCAAACGACAAGAAGAACAAGGGTTTTTTCTCCTCCCTTTTTTCTAAGGATGACGCCAAGGAATCTGAAATGAAATATTATGAGAAAAACGAAGAAAAAGATAATACACATAATAGAAGAGAGAAATTGCTGATGGCCGCAGAAAAAAGACTCTCCAAGGCACCAATATCTTCTGATTAAGCTTACTGTATTTCTAACTGATGTAGTATAATTGTAATTAATTTATTATAACAAAAATATTATTCCTTTAAAAAACCATTTGTTTATTATTGATGGGATGAGGCTGATGAGGTGGCTGATGAAATGGTAAGGCTGATGTGGTTGTTGGTGAAGTGGCTGATGTAAGGCTGATGTGAATAAAGTGGTATTGTTGTAAGGCTGATGATTAATTTTGGTTGATCATGCAAAATGTCCATGACGATAAACATTTAAATATTATACTCTTGTCTAAGTTTGAGGGTGATATCTTCTGGGATGCTAGATAAAAATGAGGACCATGCTTGCTCACCCATACCTTGCTTAAATCCTTGAAGAATGTTAATAAATTCATTCTTTAGCTCTGGGCTTGGATCTTTGCAGTTGGAAATGGCATCTAGAACATATGGGAAATGTGGAATGGCTCCTTGAGGGTTTTCTCTAACGATAGCACATAATCCGGCATATCCATGTTCTCTTTCTATTTTGTTGTTGATCTTCGATAATCCCAAGCACAAGTTTTTACAAATGGTTGGCAATTGTGTGGAAACTATCTTTGGACACACCAATCCTATTCTACCAATAGAAACGCTAAGATTTTCAACCAACGTAGAATAAGTGTTTGATGCATTGATAATTGGGATCATCTTAGCCAGCATTTCAGTGGCGTAAGGATTAATGTCACTACCAATCTTCGCTGTAATTTCACCAAGTGCCCAACACGCGTTGCTACACACCGAAGCAGTTTTAGCATTGAGATTGGCAATCATGATAGGTAAGAATTCCGAAAGTGCACCACGAAGATATTCAATACTTCCTTTGGCAAGGTCTCCAATGACACCAAATGCACTTTGTCTTACATCTTGAACTTTGTCCTTAATACACAAAAACAAGACATTTAACAACTCTGGTCCAGTAAGAATCAGAGAAGAGGCAGATGATCCTAAACCTTCCAATATTCCTCCAATAAGATCCAGAGCACAAATGACAAAATCCTTGTCAGCCTCCTCTGGATTCTTTGCCTCCATCGCGTATGTGGTTTGAATAATTTTAAGGCATCTCTGGAATACTGGAGCAGCAAAAGATTGGAATCCAGATTGAAGAGCAGTTGATACACCTGTTAAACACTCAAGAAGTGGTAGCAAGTCCTTATCATCGTCAGACAATGAGTTCCATTTAGTGATTAGTGGCGGAATGATCAGTTGGATAAAGACTGGCTTATTCAAATGAGCTCCAACAGAGTCAGATAATGTTCTAATGGCATCATACAAAATAAATACGTTCTTCTTTTGATAGATTTGGAAAGCACTTGCAATAGTTTCCAAAACTGGCTTAAGATAAGGAATTAAAAGAGTCTTAGCATGGTCTTCAAGTGTTGCAAATGCAGAACTTGCTGCTTCTTGAACAACCTTGTTCTTGTCCAACATTTTCTTAAGGATGGCTGCCAACACTGGTTCAAAGTATCTATCCAATGGTTGTTCTACAATCCATCTCGAGTATCTACTCAAACTCCAACATGTAATGTTTCTCACTAGAGGCTTTTCATCATCGATTAAAGTAAGCATGTATGGAATTAATTTTGGAAGGTGTTGCAGCATGCCAGTCATACATCCCTCTGATATCGCTCCCAACGCCAAAATTGCGCTTTCTTTCACTGGCCAAGGCATCTCAGGAGACATCTTTTGTTCAATTTGAGGTAACAAGAATGGAAGAATGGAAGAACCAAAAATGTTAGATAATAAATCTAGTGAAGTAGCAGCACATTTTCTCAAGCTCCAGTCATCACCTCCATTTTCTTCGTCCCAATCTTCATACTCTTCATCATCTTCTTCGTCGTATTGACCCTCTTCTTCAATAGTATCTTTTGGTCTCACGTGATACACTGAAGGATCAATGTCAGAGTCTCTGTCTGGTCTCTCCGAGTCATGCAGAAGAGATTGTTGTTCAAACTCAGAATATTGCATCTTATCTAACAGAACAGGAACCAATTGAGGCAAATAATTTTGAAGTACTGGATAAAATTGTTGACACGAATTCTTTGGATCAAGATCCAACAAAACAGTCCAGAACTCACATGCCTCCAAAGCAAGACTTTCCTCTCCGGAAGATGTACAATGGATCATATATTCAAATACAGTAGAAATTGCATTTCTTAAATATTCAGGGGTATCTAACAGCATAACAAATGCTCGGCATGAATATTTTCTAAGAACTACTGCATTTTCGTTTGCAATATTGAACAGACTTTTGAGGAATGAGTCCATATTATTCAACAAGTGTGTGGGGAGTGGGTCTAATTGGAAAAAGTGAAGTATTGAACCCAAAGCATCTCTTTTTACATTTTCTGAAGGATATTCCAAAAATCTAATCAAGGTAGGAATCAAATATGCCAGTTGGTCGGCATAAGTTCCTACAAATTGAGAATAGTTATCTTCACAAACTTTGGACATACAATCCATCACACCGCTGATCAGTGTAACATTATTTGTGTTGTTTGTAAGGAGAGAAACGAGTTGAGAAATGCATGTTGGCCAAGCTTCAACAGTATCCCAGTATAGGATAAAAGAAATAAGAGCTCCAGCAGTAGTTCGAATGAATTGAATTTCATCTCCAAGAGCCTCCAAAAGCAATAGCTTCAAGTGTTCCTTTGCCGCATCTTGTAGAGTTACTAATTTTTGTTTCAAGTTGGCCTTCAAAATCAGACCAGCGGCTTGTCTGATTGCAGGCTCAACGTCTTTACATCGAACGAAAATATGAACCAAATAAATGTTAAAGTCGGGAACGTTGTCGTTGAGTTCATTCATTTTCTTGGTACATTCTCGTTGAATCTGAGTATTTCCCTTTCTGCTGTTGACGAGAAGTTCCATCACTTCAAGAAGTCCACGTTGATCGGGTGTCCATGAACTCATTCTCGATAAATTGTGCGTGGTTTAAATATAATTAAATATCAGGATGATGATGGTATTGAGGATTTAGCTTGAAAAGATGAAATACCGTGCTTCACGATTACTATCACTCGCGATTGAGTCTCTGAAAATAGCACACCAAATCCGTCCAACTGTGAATGGTTGTAATCAATCCGAGAGCTTTTAGAATAAAACAAAATAATATTAACGACAACTTGAGCACGGTATGAATATTATTGTTGCAGTTGTTGTTGTTTGCAATAAAAATTTTGCGAGAGATGAAAAAACTCAAGTGTTCCAATGCACGTGATGATGGTGAACCTTGAATGCTTCAAAATTTTTTTGTTTCCATTTTCTCTTCAAGAGCTGCTGCCGTTGAATGAATGTCCTTGCTTAACGAACGCTCATTCATTATTGAAATTGACATTACCTCAAGTTTCACACAAGTGGAATTGTGATGTACAATGATTGCTTCTTGTAGTGAAGAACATCTAACATTTCATTCAAGATTATTGCAACAACTGATACAACACCACTGGTGGCATACTTGGAGAAGAAGTTAATGGATTTCTCCACCCACACTGCCACTTATTGCCTTTGTGTGATAAAAACTTATCAGTTGGAGCTTTTTCACCTGCATGTCTAAAAAAGAGACGATCTGAAACAATGGATTTACAATTTCGAAGGACTGGATCTTCTCTACAATCTTTAAATTCACCCAATAAACAAGATTGAATCATTACATCATGTGGTAAAGGTCTTATACTTCCATCTTCATTCTTAAATAATCTTCCATTTTCAAATGTTGGATCTTTCCTAAGAATTTGAGATAAATGAGGAAGAACGGAACTGTTCATTAATATGGAACTACCTCCAGTACCCATGAATATTCCACACAAATTCTCTGGATATTGTAATTGTGAAATTCGAAGTAATTGAATTAATTTTTTCATGTGCTGTTCACACACTGGAAAATCATCTTCTAATAACAAGATGAAACTCTTGTCACGTACTCGTTTCTCATTTCCATTATAAATTTTCAATAGTCTATAATAACTTTCTCTTAACAAGGATGCAACATGATGTGTTTGTTTAAATACTACTGGAGCATCTTTGAGAGGAAAGTAAAATTCCTTATAACTGAAATACAATGGAATAGATTCAGAAATGAAAGGTTGTAATTCTATGGTTTCATTTGGGAGTTTGGCTTTACGTTTGAATTGATCAAAGTAAGTTTGATTTCCAACAAATTCAAAAATTTCTTCTTCGCTTTCTTCTGATGAATCATTCAATAGGGTTTCATTAATCCAACCTTTGTGTTTAATAAATTGTGAAATAGAATATCGTGATCGTTTTCTTAAATCATCCATAAATTCATAAAGATTGGCATGCTCAGATCCATGATGATTCAAAATAAAGAATTCAAAAAGAAGATTAGAAGAAACATTATTGGAATGAATGTGATGATTTAAAGTTTCATTAGAATGAGTGAATGGTTGATTGGATGGCACAAGTATATCCTCTAACTCGTTAGCCATAGAAAATATTGTTTCTGTGAGTTCTTTATCACGTGACATGTATCGTGGAGCTGTGAGAAGAGAAATTGTAATGTGGATCGGATCCGAATTGGATTCAGTGCGTGCTTTTGATTGTGCAATGATTTGTGTCAAGTGGTTGTTGCTAAACAAATTCCGAAGATGGTGTGAAATGGCAATCGCCGAGAGAAACAAAATGAAGAGGGTGAATCGTTTGATGATATTTGACATTTTTTGCTGATTGTTTATTCGTCGTCTTCAAAATCGTCTTCATCTTGCATGGCATCCTGGTCATGCTCTTCGTCGTCGTCTTCATCTTCAGTAAAGGTTCCTTTGGATTTCAACTTTTGCTCTTCCTTGTCCAAAAGTTCCTCTAGCCTCTTTTCTTCATCACTTAAATCGTCATCGTTTTCCATGTCACCAAACCATCCCTTCTTGTTTTCTTCTTCCAAGCCCTTCAAGATTTCATCATCACGTTCAGCATCATCATCATCAATGACATCATAATCATCTTCTTCATCACTTCTCGATTTCTTCTTATTGTATGACGCTTGAATCATTTCAACAATTTCTTCATCACTGTCATCTGCATTGTCCACAATAGTAAATTTCTTTGCCTTAGACTTGGTGTTGGCTGTTGCGATATTATCCGATGTTGCAAAATCAACCTTTGCATATCCTCCAATAGAAAGCAAGAGATCCAATCTTCCTGAAAGGTCCATTAAGGCTGGAAGCATTCTCAATCTGGTATCAATAGAATGATAAATTGGTGATAATCTTTCAATAATGTCCTTCTGTGACATGATATGTGAGGTATGATTAACTAGCAGTGATCGTAACCAGTAAATTAAGGTATCTCTTGTCTGGGAAAAATCACCATAAAGTTCAATGATCACGTCAAGTAGCTTGATGGCATATGTGGCAGAAAGATTTTGGACTGTGGACTCAATTAAATCGAAATCGGAATGAGACAAGCATTTGGCAACCATTCCTACATCGTGACTCTTGAGTGCAGTTATCAGAGATGAATTCAATTTCATGACTGGAACTCCCGATTCAGAGAGTGTCATTTCTTTCTTAGTAGATGTTGTTTGTTGTTGTGCAAGGATATCTTGGAATGTCTTTTGTCCATCGGATTTTGTGAAACCTTGAGCAAATCTGGCATTTGGAGTCTCCATGTTTGCACTTCCCAAAACAATGTTGCTCGAAAAAGCGCCTCCCTTAGATCCAATTAATTTATCCTTTGAGCCAGCAACAATTGGTTGGTCATCAATAACCAACTCCTTTTCTGTAAACAAAAAGTTTTCTTGATCTTTTTCGTTGGATGAATAGTCAAGAATTTGAAGGTTAGGGAAAAGAGCAGAACCCATTGCAAGAATAATACGACTCTCATCAATGAATTTTGCTGAAATCACCTTACCAAAACCTTTGGATTGATGGCACTTGACAGTGGCCTTTGAAGCAATTTCATAGGAGGAATTGTCTGCTGGCTTCAATCTAAACAAAGTCAATAGCCCAGAATGTGACACTGCGAGAATGTCCAAGTATTTCTTAGATCGATAGAATCCATCAATAGCGATCACGTTTCCGTCCAATGTTAATACCTTATTAGGAGCAATCAAATCAGATGAGCTGGAAGATGTGCTCATCAATTGCTCAATAAAATTAGATGTATTCAACCCATGTGCATGAGTGCTAGCCATAACATTGCTTAAATTATATAAGTTGAGGTATCTATCGTCATTTGACCTCGTCAAGAGTAAATCGGAATGAATAAATACAGTTTGGTGTGCGCCATTCTCGTGACCTTGAAAATCACAAACTCGTTGTTGCGTATTGACTTGAAATAATTGAGTTTTTCCTGCGTTTGCAATAGCAAAAACGTCTGCTCCATTCAAATGCCCACAGTTATCACTCAAACAAGTAATATCTTCGAAACAAATCTTGTTTAAATCAACTTTGGTGTTGTTAGATTTAACTAGAAAGTGAGTTCCTGCAATTAGATTCGGAGAAAGGGCTGCAAATATTCTGTTACCATCGGGACAATTTACATTTAAAATTGGAGAGCCAGATGATGCCGGTGCTAATTGAATACTCTTCACAACTCTCCCTCTTTCGGTATCAAAAGCAATGACCTTTCCGTCCATGGTACCAGCAAGGATATATGATTTGTTTGATTTCTTTCTCTTCTTTTCGTCATCTCCCAGTCCCAGATTACTTGTGAGCGAAATCCAACTCATACAAGAAAATTTTGTTTGTAAATCTAAAGGAAGTGTTAATTGCAACAAGAGTTGAGAGTTCTCTCCGGAATATACATTAATTTGATTTTTGCTTTGGGATAGAGTTGCAAAGTTACAAATACCTCCATTGTTAGGTTCCCAACACACTCCGAATGATGATGTTGTTGGAGCGGATGAATCTTGCTGCATGATGACGACTATGAATTTTTTTATTCAAATCACTTCTGTTGTTTTCAACTTTTTTGTTGACCTGAATCACTTGAACAGCTGAACAATGAGAGCTCGAAGCTGTCTCTCCTTGTCTGAAGTCTCTGTTGGTCTCAACACACTATCCATTTCCTTGCTTGTTCTAGTAATTTCTTCTTTAACCTTTTTCTCAAGGAGTGAACACTCAGTCAAGTCCTTAGTTTCTTTAAATTGAGAAAAACAACTGTCATAACCAATGGCTAGCCATTTACCAAAATACTTACTCAATAGAGATAGCCTTTCTTTGTGTAGTTCATGCTCAGATTTTCGCCTGGTATCCAACTCTTGATGCTTTTGAGCATAACTAGCCATGTCTTGTTGGAATTTAGTATAGGTAGCTCTCATTTTCTTTGCAAGTTTCATTTGGGACTCTTCAATTTCTTGAATGCTCTGTTTGTAACATGTTGCCAATGCTTCTCTTTCTTTCAATCTGTTTTTCTTTGTGTCATTTATCATCTTCTTGATCTTGTCAGCACAACTCTTTTTCATGACCTCAATCTTTCTATTTTTCTTTTCTTGCTGCTTCTTTATAATTGTAGACATCATAGCTGCAACCTCGCTTGAAAAGTCATCATCATCATCTAGAGCATCCTCTTTCTTTCTCTTAGTTCCTTTTTTCTTACCTTTTGAATTTGCTGGAGTTTTTTCCAGTTCCATGTTAATATTGGTATCATCAAGATTGAACCCTCCAAAAGTGGTATCGATCTCACTTGGCTCTTCAAAAAGTCTTCGTGGTACTAGTGGAGATCTTTCAGTATCATGAGACATTGTGTCAAGATCATCAAGCACAGAGTTAGAAACTGTGCTTGTGGTTGTAGATGAGAATGCATCCGACAAACTCAAAAGAGGTCTATCAAAAATATTTTCCCAATCCGACACCCTGTCATTATTTGCTACAGAGGATGTGTCGTCTCTTTGCTTTTCGATTTCTGGTATGGGTGAAGTCACAACTTGCTCAAGTAAGTCTCCAATTTTTGTGGTAATTTCAGGTATTTCAGTAACTTGAGGAGCAATCTCAACAGATTTTGTTTTCTTCTTTGATGTGGTAGCAGCCCTTTTCTTTGACGACAGGGATTTTTCTTTCTTTTCAGCGCTTAAGGACTTGGCTCTTGACCTTGTAGACACCTCTCTTTCGTCTTTCTTTCCTTTTTTCTCGTTGTCATCGCTCATTTTCTTTGTAGATTCTTTCTTTTGCTCTTGTGGATCTTGAATGGATATTTCCTTCACAGCTTGCTTAACCTCGTCTGTGGGAGGCGTAGAGGTAAGACAGCTTGTCTTCAATGGAATTGCAGTGATAGAGACTTTTCTGGAGTTTGGAGTGTCGCCAGTAACTAATAATCCTTCTGGAACAGGAGGCTGGTTCAGTAGCTCCTCTTTCTGCTTATTTTTCTCTCTGCAAACTGATATCAAACCTGAAATGTTCTTTTTGATAAGCTGAAGAGACTCTTTGGTCATGCTAATTCCAATAATTTGATCATCCTTAGTAGCGTCGTAACAACCTTCAAATCCAGCAATTTCATTGAACAGTTGTAAAATCAACTTTTGTTGTTTGTATGAGAGCCTCAAGGTTCTAATGTTTGTGTATTCAAAATCGACAACATCCTTTGTGTCGTCGTCTGGTTGTGGAATAAAGCAGCTCATCGATTTGGTACCAAAATCCACCCATTCAGGAAAGCAGGTAAAAGATCCCATGTTCATTTCGGAACTCTTAATAGAATACACGGTTCTTTTGTCTTCGCTCATTTGGTCGTTAAGTTCCATCACAAACGATCTAATACATTCCACAAATGTCTCGTCTCCCTTGATCTTCTTAAATATCACGATGATTTTATCTGATAGCTCATCAAAACAGCTGAATACACTCTTAAGGCTTGAGTCACTCATATTACTCCAGCTCAATAGACGATACAGTACCTCAGTAATGTTCGCTTGCAAGGTAAAATCCCCCGAGTTGATTAAACTTGCGGCCAATTGGTTGATGAGATGAGACTCTTGAAGAAGCACAGTCTTGTTCTCCTTTGAGTGTTTTATCATTTGGTTGATGCACTCAGCGGCATGCCTTCTCACAAAAACGTCATAGCCTTTCTCTTTGACGACCCTAACACACACTGGAATGAACTTCTCTCCAAATATTTGTTTTCCTTCAACTCTCTCGCATAACGAATGAATGGTGATTAAAAAGTTGGTGAAGAGCTTTTCCCAACCGTCCTTAATACGTGCTTCAATGGCGCTCATCTCGTCTTCTGGGCGTTGATTCATTAGAAACTTTTCAATCACCTGGAATAAACTCATCATGGATGAAGTCAAGGAATCAACAGAAAGTAGTTGAAGAACAGCCTCATCATGGTCAGATACGTTGGCCATCAAGCGAAGGATGACTCTAATGTTCTCAACTCTTACGCTCTCTTTCTCACTTTCCTACATGGGCAATTAAGTTCAAAGGTACTCTGGTTGAGTAGAATTTGAAGGTTACTTACTTTGAATAAAAGATCACATAGTTGTTGAGCTTGCTCTCTGTTGAACGATGATGAGTCTTGTTTGGTGAGGTCGCTTTTCTCCTTGTAGTACTCTTCAAGAAGAGCACAAGCCTTAGAGGGCGTTTTGCTTAATATTTCCTCAATCTTAGCCTCGTTATTTGAAACCGTTGAGATACAATGACTTACGTTCATGAACAGAGTTGGAGATGCTGTTGTTTTTTTTCAATTTGAAATTCCCTCCAAGTTTAAACTTACAAGTCTAGAGTGATGACACACAACCGGTTTGTCAGACACTCTTTGTTTCATCATTATCGGATTTTGATATGGTTTAATATTATCAACGTTTTGAATTCATTCGTATAATGTTTGACTCCACAACGTAGAGAGATATTGTGTTTAACAAACAACCATCACAACTGACACATCATCGTTGCGTTGACGGAAGGGACTTAAAAATATAAATTTTTGTTGTAAAAAAATCAAAAATAATATTCCGTTTGCCCTCAAGCAACAACAATAATTTAAATTATTTATCTCTTTCAAAACCAATAAGATGAGCCCATCCGACGAGCTTGAACAAAGCAGTTTTTCTGATGTTGTGGAAGACAGGAACGATCAACAACAAGGACAAGAGGTTACTCCAAAACCTACAGAGGAACTGAAGCCTCCAGTTGTTGCCGAGCCAAAGAAAGCAACTGAACCTGAATCAAAGACAGCAAGCACAGTAGCTGCTACTTCTACTCCATCCTCAAAGAGAACAAGTCTTGGAGAGCCACTTCCAATCAAATTGGGTCTTGCCGACCAAACTCCTCTTGATCAATTGAGTGCTGTTGATGTAATCATGTGGAGAAATTATTTGGTTACACTCCCAGTTTTCCTTGCCATTCAAGCTCTCTTCCTTCTCATTGTCAAGTATGAATTTTCCGTTGTTACTCTCGTCGGTAGAATTGTTTTATTGCAAGTTATTCTCTCCATTGTATATATGGTTGTCTTCAAGATTGTCCAAAATAATCCAAAGTATGTATTTCATCAATTTTTTGGCTTATCACTAATGATTATTCTTTCGTGATGATTGTCAACATTTGAACTTTTGTTCATAGTCTCAAATTCCCATTCGAAGATGTTCAAATCAGTGAAGCCCTTGTCAACAAAATTGTCAGTGGTGTCGTTGCAAACGTCAATGCTGTCTTGAAGTACTACGTTGACATTTTGAGTTGCAAGAATTTGTCCAAGTCACTCTTGTTTGCTTTGGTTGTGCAAATTATCTGTTGGCTCGGAAAGAAGATTTCAGGAGAGACTTTCTTGTATGTTGCTTTGAATGTCTTGTTCACTCTCCCATTAATTTATGAGTGGAAGCAAACTGAAATTGATAATGTTGTAAGCATTGGATGTCAAAAGGCAAAGGAGCAATTGTCTATTGTTTATGAGAAGCTTCCTCCACAAGCTAAAGAATTTCTTTCAAAGTTGGATTTGGAAAAGAAGAATAAATAAATCAATCACTGAGTGATTTGTACAGAACGTCATTGAGGGATTTTATTGTTGTTGCTTGTTAGTGACCGTTTTCATATAGTTCACACCTTTCGTTTTCTTGGAGATGTGAGTAAGGTTGATTCCTTGGGCATCTCGATAATTTCCTCTACTAGCCTTGACTTGAACCTTTCCCATGATTGCTGTTGTGAAAACACTTTTCGAATTTCTTTTTCTTTTGGATACGTACTTGAATATTTCTGCATTCTAGAGACGGCATCCCTGTTGAAAACTATATTTTTCAATTCGTTGAGCAAGGTAATCAAGGCTTATTGAACTATTTCAACTTACAGTTTGTGAAGGATGACCTATTGATGCAATACAGCACTGTTGGAGAGGTGGTGTAAACAGATGCTAATCGAGTGTATCTAAGCTTTGGGGACGAAGCACATTCCGTTTCGTTATTGCACTGCTCCTCTTCGATGGCTTCACCACCATAGATTAACACTCGCTCCCCAAACTAATACGCCAGAAAATTAATATACGTGCTTGAAATTACCAATACTTACATATTCTTTTGGCTTGAGTCGGCACAGCTCAACAAATTTCACATACTCCAACACTTTATGACCAAGGTTCTCCTGATACTTCAATCGCTTTAGAACAGCTACCTCGCCTGACTTGATGAAATACATGAGCTTTCCTTCTTTACCTTGTCTAAGAATTGTATGTCTTGAAGGGAAGTGTTGAACAAAAAATGATTTGGCAAGCTCATACAAAGTAGAATCTTTGTAACCTGCAAATATGGGAAGAACTAACGTTTTAAGAAACTTGACTCGATATTTCAGTTCGTTTTCATGTTTTTGTCTAAGCGTTTTGGTATAAACATCGTGTGGTATTTTAAGTATCTCTGTTTCCTCGTTAGATATCCATTTCCAAGCTCCTTCTCTTGCATAGATATCATTCAAAAAAGGCTCTCCAAAGGTATCTCCAGAACAGAGCGAGCAAATGTTCTTATAGGAAAGGCCACTTCTTGGAGATGTAACAGCGTCAGTAGGTGGTGCAGACATCACCTGGTTTGACTTCAATCCCATTTTGGAGTAATATGATGTTGGATAGGGTGAGGACAGAATTCCAACACTGCCTTTTAGAACAACATAAAAGAAGGCAGGTCTTGTGTTTTGTTCCAATTCGCAAACGACCTCATTGATTTTCAAGGTTTCACACGAGGCAAACCTCATGCATTCTTCAATGTCTAGGGAGGAAAGATCAAGAGATGGGTCAGAGAAGAATTTTAACCGCTTTGCCAACGACACAAGCAGAGCCACATCGTAGTCTGTTCTTATCTCACCTCTTGCAACATGTTTTGGAAATAAGTGCAATGTTTAGAAAATCACAAACCTTTTTTGCAAAGACTTAATGGCATCTTTCCAATCCTTCTTGTCAATCTCTACTTGCTCTAACAATTCAAATGATCCAACCATTTTTGAAATCGACGTATGTGCTTTGTAATGGTGATCCCCTCTAGTATCAGAGGGTGCTTGTGACGAAGAGAATGGTTTGCCTTCATAAAATGTGCTCATGCTGATGTGTCTTGCTTGATCTGAATAATCATAAATTTTAAATAAATTTGAGTTTTGAACATCGGATCTTCTGGGTGTGTTGTTGGAAATTGTAGTGGTATTGAGGATTGAAGATGTAGGGTTTAAAGAGATACTGGACTTTCTATTCGTAGACATTTTTTTTACCGTTGCAAATTTACGGATTTGTGCAGTGTTGGACACTATCTTCAATTATTGATTTTAAAACGCACTTCAAATGGATTTCCTTGCAACCAAATCATTTATGGCCATGATTAATTTATGGTTTTGCGCCTGTGTTTCTTTTCCTTCAATAAAAAATGGGCTTCAAAGATTGCTTGCAGAATCCTAATACACTCTCATCCATCAACGGAGTGACAAGCCTGTTGAATGGAGGAGCTTCGGATCATGAATGTTATGCTTGGCTGCATCAGCTCTTGATCAAAATATTCGGATTTGCAAATAATACGGGAGGTTGGCTTGTTGATGCCGAAACTGACGAGATGATTTATGATGCTGTGATTAAGTTATTGGATCCACACGGACCTCTTTTTAAAGTTCTTCTCGGAAATAATCAAAACATGTATCAATTTCCAATGAACAGGCTTTCCTTCGGGATGCAATCATTTATTCAACAGTTAAAAAGAAAATCAAAAGCTAGTAGTGATGACTATAACATTCTTGGTGTGTATCAACACTCACTCTCTTATAGATACTTTTTGAACAAAATTAAACAAGCATCTACTCGCGATACTGGATCCTTCTTTGTCCTGAGTAAGTTTCAACAGCGCAAATTATAAATTGGAAATCATATTTTAATTCCTACTTTGATGATCCTACCATGACAAATTTACATGAACAGATACTTTTGAGTATTATTTGTTTTGCTTTTTTTACTTTTTAACCACCAACACTAGGATTACACTAAAAACCCAAAGCAAACAGCCTTCATTTGAGTCTGACAATGTAAGTTATTCCTTGGTGTCTTGCTTGAATTTCATGCTTGTGATTTAGGGCTTTTTTTCTAAATTGGCTCCAGTAAGACCTGAGGCATCCAGACAGGTTAAACGAGAACCTGTTACCATTTATTTGTTAAGCAAGTACTTGAACTTCTTTTTCCCTCTCGATGGGCACACCTCATCCAGAGACGCCTACATTTCCAACATGTTTCTGTCAGTGCTCTCAGATTATTTGTTTAATCAGATTATTCAGGAATATGGCCAACCTCATTCAGTAAGTAGAAACAATTTTTCTCCGCATAGACAAGAACTGTTGTTTCATTAGTTTTCATCCGAGATGTTGACAGACCCTGCTAGATTTTCTTATTTTGCATCCGTTACTGTGAAGCATTGTTTAAAGACAATTTCTTCTTCATCAGACATTTACAAGCAATTTGACGAGCCACACGCAGCAGTAAACTACAAAGATGATAACTTTGCTTCAAAAACTGCTCCCTATTCACACATTCAGTATGCTGCATATAGATTTCTGAAGGCACTCTTTACTGATTTTCCATATGATAAACCGTTTCCCCTCAAGTACACTATTAGTTTATGGAAAGGTCTCATGATGCCATGGAGGTTATTGAACAACAATAGTCAGAACCCATGGCCTCTTTACGTAACCTCAAATTGGTGCTTTTATTCCTCATTATTTTATTATTTCCTTAACTTCAGATTCCCTTCTGATTTTTCTAGCGCATCCTTGTTAGATCTAGAAAGTATATCCACTCTTCTTGACGTGTTCAAAGAACCCAAGTTATTGGAGTTGCTGAAACAAATTGATAACATCATTTCCACAACTAATGTACAAGAAGGAACCCTATTATCTCACATGAACATTTGTGAAACCGAGCTTTCTAGAGTTGCCCACCTTTTTTCTTTGGATACGATCGATCTAGTGAATCAAAAGATAACGGAAATACAGCTGGCCAAATCTCATCAATTAAGCAGCTCTCCAAGAATTATGAGGTTACTCACAAATAGAGGTAAAAGCTCTGCAGATACAAGTGTCAGACTAACTTTAATTACAAAAATAGCATCCAAGTTATCCACCATCTTTGATTTGGACGCTCAGCTCAACGATCCACTTAGAACTCCATCAGCTTACTCTCCTCGCAGTTTAACAGGCCTTTCTCCATTCGAGAGTCCTGACACAATACCAGAAAATATTTTACAAACAACATCAATATTTCATGAAACTGACTCGCTATCAAGCACTCATGGCATGAGAAAATTATCTCCAATTGATCTAGATCATTTCATCAATGGAAGATTTAAATGCCAAAGGATGGATGCAACATTTAAATACAACATTCTCTATAGACCAATTGAAACCAATGAAATTTCGTGGCTCGTTGTTCCAACAATACGATGGTCAGAATGGTTTTTCAACAAATTTGGAAAGCATGTGAATATGAGAGCATTGGCAAATATCTCCAATTTATTATTTATTGCGCTTACCTTTGTGTTTATTTATCTGCTCTTTCTATTTTACAGCATGATTAGCTTTGAGTAATTAAATTTTGGAGAGGGATAATTTATCCATCAATATTTTCCATTCTAAATTAAGTTTTTCTATTTTCTCGAATGTGGTTGCCTTAATTGCAGATGGAGCAGCTCTGCTCAGTCGAAGCACTATTCCTCTCTCCTCCAAATGCTCCCTATTCACGGGGCTTAGATAAAGAAATTCCTAATCACATGAATAATCCAGCATTTTCAAACAAACTCTAACTTACCACAGCCATGACGATGGCGATAACGTTCAAATAAAAATCGTACATATTTCCCACGACTTTGACAAAGCGCTTACGATGTCTTGCAAAAGCAGTTCGATTCAAAACAGCTGTTTCAAGCTCGGTGAAGGAGTCATGGATTTCGTCAAGATAGAGACCAGCCTGCTTTACAATATCCGTCAATCTGTAGATTTTTGTGAATTCAATGGATTGAGTATTGCCACATTTTCCACAGAATGTAAGAGGGAGTCGAGGTTTAAACGTTGTTTTTGAAAGATCCTTAAATGCATCAAGGAAACTGTCAATATGTGCATTCGGAAGTGATTCCTCTGATTTCTTCTTTAAAATATTAGAAATATGTATGTTCTTAATATATAGATGATTATACACCACCGATTCATGATTGATCTGTTTCATATTATTGTTGTAAACTTCAATTAATTCCTCTAAATCTGAAGACTCTCGGACTACAAATCTTTTCTCTCCTCTTTCAAGAGGATATTTCACAAAGAGATGTTTTGTCAAGTTATTTGCAAATTTATACTCCCACGCCTTGGAAAGAGTATTCTCTGAAAATGTTTTAAACTTGTTCACTGTTGTTTCAAATTCATTGAGTAGACTCATTTGGGGATGATAGATTTGAAATGTAAATTTAGACGATGCTTCATGCAGGTAATCGAATAATGTGGTCTTGTCACTTTCATGATTGTTACAACATGGCAATGAAACAATAGAATATCTATGGACCATACATAATGCAATAGTAATGACTTGTTCACATAAATGAACAATGTTCTTGTTGATTGTTAGTGGATCAACAACTCCATGTGACAACTTGTCTCTAATTCTTGGACCATCCTTAAAGAAGAGAATATCAAAAAGGGATAACATTAATTCTTCTCCCATTTCCTCAATGACTCTATTTCTCGATTCAAAATTCCAAACTGATGATACTGCCTCTCCATCCGTGAGTTCTGTACTTGTTTCATAGTCCAAACTTGGATGTAAAATCTCATCAAAAGTTGTATACACTTGATCTGTTTCAGCAGAAAAGAGTCTCACAAAGTTTTGGTTTGAAAATGCAAAGAGTCTTCTTAATGCATGTTCCAAGTGAGGAAAAAGCAACACAAAACTTAAATAGAAATTTCCTTGACGATAGTATGATAGCGAGAGTTTCCAATCCTTCTTACTTCTTAATGGAATAAAGTAACTAGAATCAATGAGATGTTCAACTTGTTTTGGTGAATTTTCATCAGTTAACAGAAAGTTAGAAATCTTGCTTCGACATGGATTTCCTGATAATTGTGGAATGTCCATCATGGCGTTAAATGATCTTCTCATTTGGTTTGAACTTTGTAGAGTGTTTTTCACAGACTCTTTTTTTGCAAGTGTAACAATTAATACAATTAGGAAGGATGCAAAGGATCTAGGAAAATGGGATGCATCCAAAAATCCATGCCAAACAACATTTCTAAGATTTAGACCTTGTAATGGTCCAGAAAAACATTTGAAAATAAATACAAATTCTTTTCCAAGAACTGACTCAATTTCTTCAACCATGAGCAATTCATTAATTTTAAGCTCTCTAAAGTTTTCAATTAAATTTGTTACATCATTTGAGCTGGTATCATTTGATTTCTTTTTAGCGAGTAACAGCAAGTCACCCAACACTCTTTCTAAAAAAGTAATTCCCACAGAGAAACACGTATAGTATTGTCCTTTCCAATAGAGCTCTAAAATCAGTTGTAGTGTCGATATATTTTCATCCTCTGTTTCAGGTAAGAAACTGTCACATACAAACTCTCCAAAAAATGTTCGAAAGTTGGCAAAATCAAATTCAGAAATCCAAGAAAATAAAATTGGATCAATAAACTCAATCATTTTCCTCAAACAAATGGAACCAAATCGAACTCGTTCAAATGCATCCTTCTCTCCTTGTTCCAAAATTTTCTTTGGTTTAATTAAATAATTCATCATCTTCTCTTGATCTTGATTGATTTTTAATTCCATCCAATGAAATAATTGATCCATACGAAGAGTTTTTTCATCATGATTTAGAATGTCATTTCTATTCAATGAATCTTCAATTTCAATGATATTCAAATTATAGAGCATGTTATAAACATTCGGAGAGAGAGGAAGATCTTCCTTTTCTTGAAGTTCATTCAATTGTTGAATGAGTGCATGTATTTCTGTGGTATTTGGATCATGTCGTGTCATGGATTGAATTTTCTTTCCGAGTTTGAAAATCTCTTCCTCCACAAACACACCCGTCTCCAATTCGGATTTTCGTTGTGTGATCATGTGGAAGTGCCTACAAGTGTGTATCTTTGTATTTTTTTTAATATTTTGTCGTTTTTTGGCGATGAATGCTTCTTCATTTTGAAAAATGCAGCAACAGGACAACAAGCCTTTGGAAATTGTTCATGACGATCGGACAATGAGCTCGCTCAACAAGAATATAACGCAAGAACAACAAGAAGGAGTCAATAATAATTTATCATCTTCTACCCCCTTTTCAAGCCCATTTCTTTTGAGTAATGATGAAATTCGGAAACTCAGAATTGAAGATCATCGGTTGGAGTGGTATCGAAGAAGACACTATCAAAATTGTTTTGCATTGGATACATGGTATCAACAATTGGAGAAGTATACATTTCGTACTGTGAGCGTAGAATTGAAATTTGAAGAAGCCAAGGCTTTAATTTCTCTGATTAAATTGAATCAAAGTAGCAATGAGAGAGTAGCGAGTGATTTTAAGCATCGTTTAACCGATTCCGAGTTGAAATTGTTGAAGAATATTGAGGAGAGAATCGATGACTGTATGAAACAACACGAAGAAATGTTTAAGAATGGAGCATTTGTTAAATTGAATACTAGGAGTCCAAAAGTATGTAAAACATGGTGGTTGACAAATCCATTGAATTAATTTAGAGATGATTGGTTTTTCAAATATTCAATTTCAATGAAATTAACAGGACGTTCCTTGGAGAGAACATGAAAATCCCATCTATCAACAACTAGTCCAAATAGAAATGGATCAATTGCAAGAAAACACTCCCAACCATGTATATATTGCATTCTTAAAAGCAATGAATAAGAGCATGAGAGTTCGAAATGGAAAAGAGGCTCTAGAACTTCTAAGTCGTTCACAACGAATTTATGAAGATTTACAAAAGAATACAGAATTTGGTGAGGAATTGTATGATAGCAAAATTATCATTCGAGAGTGGATTGATGAAGTTATTGAGAACCCTCAGTACGAATTTCGATGTTTTGTTCATGAAAATCGTTTGAACGCAATTTCACAATATTTCTGTGATGTTAAGTTTCAAGAATTATGTGATCGAAAACTAGAAATTCAGCATCAAATTAATGACTTCTTTCAAAACACGGTATTGACCTCAATCACACATGCAAGTTTTGTGATTGACTTTTTTGTTTCACCTACAAGAGGAGTCATGGTGATTGAGTTAAATCCCTTTCATATTGGTGCTGGAGCTTGTTTATTTTCATGGAAACAAGATCGACAAATCATGATGTTTGGTCCCCAAGAATTTAGAATTAAGGAACAAAATGCAGACGAATCCATTTACAAATCATTTTTAACCATTCCATGGGAGAAGCATTTAGTTTTGCATCACCATGTTCAATCTCCCAATTATTCGAGAGAGGAGCTTCTTTTGAAGAACAAGGAAGCTCCTGAAGAAGGTAAATGTGTGTTGGCTTAATCCTCCAATCACGTTCAGTTCCACAACCTGCAACCATAAATGCAACCTTTCAGCTGTCATTCTCCCTCCAAAAATTCCACTAAATTCAAGGAGTTAAAGTTCATAACTCCAAAAAATGTCCTCCACTTCTCCACCGAATGAACGAGCTCTCGCTTCCAATAATAACGATCATGGAACAGCAACAACGACTACCTCTCTTCCACAATTTCGAATTCGAAGGTCAGCCTTTAAATCTCAACAACATCCTCATCACGTATTGACATCTTCTTCCTTGAATCCTACTACTACCACAACAAATACGTCAATTCCAACCCGAGGAGGAATATATCCTTCATCATCAGCACCGAGTACTGTTTTGAATGGTTCTCCATCTTTATGGCAAGATGAAGAACAGAATCATGGAAAACAACAACAACTCTCATCCTCTCTTCCTTCAACAACCTCATCCATCATTACGAATGATGAAGAAGATTCATCATCCAATACAATAAGAACAAGAACAACACGAACAACAACAACAATTGTACCACCTTCCAACCCTTCTTGTCAGACACCCATAACAACAACAATAACAACACCAATTGTGAAATCGATGGCCCTCAGAGACTCTTCCACGAAACTCTATTCCTTTATTCATGTCCTACCAAATATTATTACTTCTACTGCTACCACTACGACTACTGCTACTACGAGTACTGCTACCACTACCACTACCACTACTACTACCACAACTATGGATGATAGAAATTTATTCAATGTGTGTCATCATTGTGGAGACATTTTAGATTATTTTCTGAGTCATGTGGAAACGAGTAGGAATGATGATCCTCATCATGAAGAAGAAAAAGGTATTCCTGTTTCATGTGGTGATGTAAACCACAAGACTTGGGATGAAAACTTGTCGTCTGAAAATCAATCTCGATGTGAAATTTTGTCGTGTTGCTACAAGTGTCTCTCCTCCAATCATGAATGTCCAGTGTGTGAAAAAAGTCTTGAAAATAATATTGTAAAGGTTCCATGGACACTGCATTTAGATTCCACTCGAAATGATTCATTATTGAAACAATATCAAGAACTGATTGGAAGATGCTCTCAATGTCACGAGTATGTGAAAAGAGTTAATTTTGAAAAACATGTACAGAACGATTGTAAAACTGAAATTGAAACCAATTTTGAAGAGATTCAACAACAACGAATCGAAGCATTACACCATGAATATTCATTGAAGATTGTTGCTGCCAATGAAAGAGTCAAAAAATTAGAGTCGAATCGTAAAGAATTGACCAGTCAAAAGATGAATCTTCAAAATGAAATTTCGGATCTTGCCAAGAAACGATTCATGGAAGAACACTCTCAAATTGTGACTTTGGATGTAGGAGGTGAAATTATGCAGACGTCACTGTCCACACTCTTGAATCGAGAATTTGAACCTGAATCCTTGCTTGCAACCATGTTTGAGAATGCATCTAATCAAGACACAGAGCATTACATTGATTGTGATCCTGAACATTTTTCTCATATATTGCATTGGCTTCGATATGGAAATATTCGAGTCGATACAGCAACAGGTAAACTTCTTGTGGATGTGGCTGAGGAATTTGGTCTGCGAAATTTAAAACAACAAATTGAAAGTTGTGAATTATTGAAAGAGACCATGTCTAAATTTGGTCTTTCAAAAACGAACAAGACATATAACAAGATCAAACAATATGAAATGGATCACTTACTGAACTATTCCATGAAGGAAAATGTTCAACTGTTACTGACCAATGTGGATTTGAGAGGAGTCTCTTTACGTGATGTTCAAATTACCAATGCTGTCATTACCGATTCTGATTTTAGTGGTTTGAATTTAATGGGATCTTCTTTCTGTGGCACGAATTTGAGTGGATGTAATTTTGAAAAATGCAATTTGACCAATGTGAACTTGAGTGGATGTAATTTGACGAATGTGAATTTCAGAAATGCCACTCTGACGAATGCCTCTCTCACAGGAAGTATATTGGATGGATGTATCCTTGAAAATTGTAATTTATCCAATGCCAACTTGAAAGCTTGTGATCTTACCACTTGTTCACACTCTTCGACAGGATATATTTTAGCAAATGCCAAATTGAATCGAGCCATTGTGAATGCAGACTTTTTGAGAAAATCAAAGAGTTTGTTTGGTATTGACCTCAGTGGATGTAGTCTTAAAAAGATGGACTTTTCTGGTCTTGATTTTTCCTATGCCAATTTATCTAATTGCATTCTCACACAGAGTAATTTTACACAAACTAATCTTGCAAATGCCAATCTTAGCACTTCGTCTCTCAGCGAATGTATCTTTACAAAATGTAATATTACTGGTGCTAAATTGATGAATTCTAGTTTGAGAAATTGTGATTTGACAAGTATTGATCCAGCATCGGTTGGATATTGTGTGGCTGGAGCAAAATTGCAAGGCGCCAAATACGACGATGATTTTATGAACAAGGCCATCAAGTTGGTACGAAATAAGAAAGAATCCTACGCACGAAGAAATCAATCACAAGAAAACGATCTCGAAACTCTCATGCTTTCAGATGCCTACTTTTACAGTATTCTTAAAGTTTTTGCAGAAAAAGAATATGCATGTGAAAATTTATTACTGTGGGAAAAAATTAAGAATTTGTCATCAGATTTCAACAACCTGCAAGCAGTGGTCAGCAAAGATGTGTTGCAAGAAATTTATAATGAATATGTGAGGCCAAGTGCACCCAATGAGATTAATTTTTCATCGGATTGCAAGAAAAAGTTCTACTCATTAATAGAGCCCAACTCGGATCCAAAACATGCTTCACTGGCTAGCACACGAGAAAGTTTAATCCATGTAGCCGAACCTATTGCTGAAAATAGTGAGATGGTAAAGAAGCACAACGAAGAAGTGAATGTGAAATCAGTCATGGATTTGTTGTGGTCTGAATTGTTCATGAACATTTATGACACCTTCACACGTTTGCAAAAAACAAAGCAATACACCCATTGGGAAAAGACAAGCACCAACGTTCCATTTGTTACCTCACACGAGTAAATGCAATTTGTTTTGATCAAACGAAATACAGTTATTTGTTTTATTGTCAATGTCAAGGGCGGTTTCTTTGTGAAATTTCACATTCCATTGAAATTGGTTTCATGAGCTATCATCTCACGTTGTTAAAGCACCAACTTCAATGCACCCTTATTTCATCAATAAAGCTGATCAATTAGATGTTAGGATGAGCTTGTCGACAACTTGGGATTGTACAAGAACAACTGTTCTAGTACCAATGTTAGGAGTGAGTTTGCTGTATTGAGGGTGTGGTAACGATACCAGTAAATCTATACAGCTATTGAGATGTGCTACCTTTTTCTTCGTCTTCGCTTTCAGAGTTATTATTGGAATCATCTGACGACTCTGTGTCTGTGACAGATTGTAAATTCTCTAGCTGATTATGGATTTGTAAAACGTGAGGTTCTAACAAAATGCACATAGGATCAAAGGACGGGAAAGTGGTGGGAGAAGCGTGAGAGAGATCATTGCTAGTAGTGCCAGAAACGTCATAGATTAAAGTGGGTTCATTGTCCACTTGCGATAAATTGGAATGTAATGCCATCGAGTTTCCTTTCCTCAACATCTCCACAAGATCTTTCTTTGAAGGTCTTCTTACTAGAAAGTTCTCAATGTGTCTCTTTTTTCGTTCCTTCTCTTCTCTTCCAAGACCAATACCAGATAAAGCTTGTTCTTGATCATAAATATAAGAAAAGTCTTGATGAAGTGGAGTGTTGTCACTCACAGAATTACTCGAGGATGTTGATGAAGGAGAGCTTGAAGTTTGTTGTTCAACAGACGAGGAACGATTGGAATTGCTTGATGATGTATATCCACTACTGATGTGGTATGGTAAAATCCCTCGTTGTTCGAGCTGTTCCAAGTTAGGTCTATTTTCCAACTTTTGTGAGAGATTGGATTGCCTTTTCTTCCACAGAATCTTTTCAATAGTAGAAGAAAGTGTGTGGGAAACTTGATTATTTTCATAATCTCGGAGAATGTTGCGACATCGGAGGTTGTCTTGAAGATGAGGCCTCTCTTCCACAAACTTTTCCAGCTGCTCTCGTGTGAGAGTTGCCATCATGTGATGATGAGTGTAGGAGTGCATGTTGTTGTTTCTATTATTAAAAAATTGATATTTCCAAATGAATGTGCAAATAATTGTACAATAATTGAACAAATTCCGCAAAACAGAGCTCTAGCGCTAACGTTTCAACCGAATTTTCTCAATCTAAAATACTAGCAGGAAAATTATTGTAGAATACTAGGCGCTTATCACTTGCTTGGACCACACAAAAAACGTTTCCTGTGTGTTTTTGTGCACAAAAAAACAAGCCTTGTTGCGAGAGAGAAGGAGATGACGAGAGTTTTTTTTGTGTGCTTGTGCTTTTCACCAACCGCCGCTGGTCATCAACTTCGAACTTTGGCGAATAAAGTGGCGAGGAAATACATTTGCGCAAAGTCAAGCGATTTTCATTGGACGAAAAATGACAGAAGAAAGGACTTGAACCTCTACTTGATGGATAGGTCGAGTGATTTGGAAATTGTGGAAAGTCGTGTTGAAATATCTGTGGGCAGGTCTATGACCTGTCGATCAATTCCTACCACCATAATAGACCAATAAATGATTTACACAAGATTTACTTGTTGGTTAATAATTCTTCTTCATCATCAGTTAAATGAACATCCAAAGAATTAGTTGCATCTCTATGCTTGTAAAATTCTCGAGTGATATTCCTTGACTTGACAAATGCATACAACTTGGGGATCATGAGAAGAGCAGAAAAGGACCAAAATAGCCACATACAAATCACAAAGTAATGCAGGTCAGTAGTGTAAATGGTTGTTTTCGAACATGCAGGTGCCTCAATGATCGACGTACTTGCAATGATCAAAGCCAAACGAGTGACAAAACAAGCCAACGTAAAGAAATTAGTAATGCCTGATCCTGCTGTTTTCCGAATTTCGTTTTTCAAAAGTGGTTTTTCTTCTAAAGTTGATAATTGAAATGTGCTTGCAAGCAAAATCAATTCAACTAATCCCATAATTCCCATAGATAATATAATGTAATAAATACTATTGCTCGAACATTCATGGTCCTGTTTGTTTAATTTTGGTAAAGAATCAAAGAATGTTGTAATGGCTGAAAGTAATACAAATACAAGAAGAATAACTTCAAAAGCACATATCATTTCAAATCTATTTTGAAATCATTCAAATCATTCAATTATGATGATTCCGATGTTTGAAAATAATAACAATTAATGATGAAAATATAGTTATTAAATTCTTTGTTTCTCGCTATGTGACGCAAAATTCTTTATCGCACATACATGAAGAGATATGGTTTGACAAGATCAAACAATTGCTTTTGCTTCTTATTCAATCCGACGGTAGAAGACTCGTGAACATCGTCTGTTGTGATGGTCATTTTTTCAGTTGTTTTGATGGATGGTCCAAAAAATCACTGACACAAGACAGCTTGGTTGCAATTTTAATCCTCTTCATGCATGAAGGTGTAACCAATTTAATTACATTATTGCTTGTTACGATCTTTTCTCAATGCCATCACACCTGCTGTTAACTTGGTTTTCATGTCCATTGGTATTTTCTTTTGGAAGAATGAAATGACACTGGAGGGTAACCATCCACCATACTCCACTTGTGCCACAATGGTGAATTTGGTTGATTTTCCATCATTGACCGATTCGAATTTAAAGGCTTGAATCAAGAATTCTCCTCTAACGACACCACTCACCTCTTTTCCTTGAGGACCATCCAACTTGACACTTCTCATGACCATCCACCAAGCCTTTTCAGCTTCACTGTACCACCATATACGAGCAATGATGAAATCACGATGGGACACGAGAGAAGATGGTCCTTTAAGGCGAGTATAGAATACATCATAGCTCTTTCCGTCTTGAGTTTGTTGAGGTTGTTCTAGCCACTTTGCTTCAACTGTGGTTTCATTCATATGAATTCTGTAATCAATGTTTCGGGCAACTTCAAAAACGTCCTCTATTGGCTCATCCACGACTCCGGTAAACTTAATAATTGTAGAGCAACAATTATTAAGGAATTATTTCATCATTGGTTTTTTAAAATTCAGGATCAGTCATATAAATTATAATAGTATTGCAATCAGAATTTTCAAAGTATTAACGACGAACCATCAATTATTCAGATCGCCAACATAAAAATAAAATACACGTACTTTAATGCTCGGAGTGGAACGATCCGAAAACAAGCTCTTGGTGTACAGTGTGACACCATTGTCTTCACTGTCTTTGGTCCAACCATCGTACGTACTCAGCTCACGAATACCGAGCTCGACAGTCTCTGTAGGAACTTTGGACATTTTTTAAGGTTTGGTTGTTCTTTCAAATTGGAATGATTGTTTAGGAATTTTTAAATTCGAAACTGCAAGGTAAAATCCAGTCGCAGGTTTGTCGCTGCGTTCGCAGTCTTGATTCACTGCTGGTTCTGCTTGGATGAGAGAGCGATCCAGCAATGGCTTTCCCACAATATCAATGATCTGAAGGTTTATTTCCGTCGGCTTGTTTCGAACAAGATTGGCCACTTCCTTTTTTTGGACGTTGTGAATTTACAGTTGCTGGAAGGTCAAAATTCCATACAAAAAATTTGAATATTTAAATTTAAAAGCAAGCACCACCACAATTGCTGGTCGGAATTCTTCAAACATGGCCTCAAACAACAGAAACTGGGGAATGGTTATTGGTAACCCTCCTCACAAGGATGATGAAGACGGAGAGCTTGAGGTAGAAATGCCAATGCAAATTCGGTATGATCAAATGAGAAATGTTGTACTGAATTCTTCGGATTTGAATCTTGAACTGAAATCAATGAAACATCAGTACAATACTGAAAGCTCTGTGAGCATTGGCCAGGATATTGTAATTCCCATTCCAACACCAACTAAGCTTTCCCTTGCTGAAGATATCTCATCACCAAGACAAGAACCATCAGCAAACAATACGATTAACAACGATCTCAATTCCATCAATGCATCACTCTCTGCTGTACAACTACAAGAGGATTCCTCAGTATTTTCTCCTTCAATATTTATCCACAACAAACAAAAAACTGTTATTAACCGAAATAATAAGGAATGGATTGAGGCTCAAAAACCTGAGGTTTTAGAGCTTGTTAAGGAAGAATTTGAGCATGATGATTTAACGAATATGAGAGAGAGGCTGCGTGCCTTGGCTAGAGATGAAAAGGAGGCACTAAAAAGAAGATCCAAATTAGCCCGATGGCTGTCCTCGGTTCGATCATGGTGGGGAGGAAATCGATATCATCGCTACCTCGCTCGGTTCAACCCCTTTGCTCGGTCACTTTCCGTGATTGAACACAGGTTTGGAAGCGGAATTGCTACCTATTATGACTTTTTCTATTCGGTCATTAGAATGAATTTCTTCTTGTCTGTGTCCTGTTTTATTTTGCTAATTTTACCATGGTTACTAAGGAAACCAGCAGAATGGCCAGACGTTTGGAATTTAGACCTATTTCTTGGTATTATAGGATCCAAATCAAACATGATAGGTCAAACATTTTTCTTCTTTGGAGGATACGAAGATCGGCTAGTGCTTTTCTCGACAGTTATTTGGCCTTTTGCCTTTGTGTACATATTTGTGGTCATTCTCAATTTTATAATTGCAATTGTCATAATTTGTAGAAGTATTGGAGCCAAGGTGACCAATGTCCGTCGAGCAGATGGTAAGTTACTGTTGCACATCAGAGCTTAGAGTTAACCTGTTGGAATAGATCGTAACATTCGTTATTTATCTGCTGTGTTCAATAGTTTTTCATTTAGCGTAAATACAAAACAAGGAGTGAAAGATTTGCAAAGATATATTGCTGCGAAACTTCAAGAATACAGAAATGCCGATTTTGCAAAAGAGGCTGTCGTATCAAGTATGACCAAGAAAGAAATTGCGATTCTTGTCTTGAGAAGAATGATTGGCATCTCTATCAGCGGATTAATAGTTCTTGGAACTCCTGTTGGCGTCTCTTTTATTGTGCAATATTATGATGTTATTGATGCAACTTTTCCTTACACAACATCACTCCTATCTTCTTTCATTTCATTATTCTTTCCAATAATTATTTCATACATGGTTGTATTAGAAGCTTATGCAGAACGATCTACAAGTGAATGGAACATAATTATAAGAACTTTTATTGTGAAAATGTCAACCACAGTGGCTCTCATGATTCGACAATTGTTTTTGTCCAACGATGGCGGAAAATGTGTTCAAACGGAAGCTGGTTTGGTTTTTTGGCAAATGATATGGATTGAATTTGGTATCAACATGTTCAAGACAATCGTTTTCACACCTATTCGATACAAAATTGGACGTCAATGCACAATGAAGAAGAGTGCAGATGAATACGAGGCAAACAGACGTGGTAAATTGGAGTTTTCTGTACCAGATCATGTTATTGAGCTTCTCTATCGACAGAGTTTAATTTTTGTTGGCATGATTATGTCACCAATGATTCCCATTGCAGGGTTGATTTCGAACTTTATTCTCTATTTTGCAAAATATTTGGTGATGAAGTATGTGTGTAAATTCCCAGACAATCCTTTTGAGAGAGGCAGAAGTAGCCCTTTTAATCTGAACATGTTGCTTGTGACTTTTGTCCTTTGTTTGGTGCCATTAGGTTTCTTCTTGTTCCAATCATCAGGAAATGTTTGTGGTCCATTTAGAGCATCCATTCTCGCTTCAGAACAGATGCCTGTAGAGGCAGCTATGAACTCGTTGTCCATGGCATTTGCTTTTTATCAGGATGAAAACGCTGCCATGACATGGGAAAATATTTTGTTTTATGCCACTCACAAAATAACTCTGGGTTCGCTTGTTGCCTTATTTCTTATAATTTCTTATTTCCTTGCAAAATTTACCAGTATGTTCAGATTGAAATATTTAGCAGCAGAGCAAAGAGCAAACTTGGAACGAAAAGAAAAATTCCTTATTGTTCGAGAATATGTACATAGAACGAACGTAAAATATTGTTAATATCATGAATGGATTTCTCTCCTTTCACAAGTAGAGTAGACTTTTAAATATCATAAATATTTCGTATTCTCTTTCCTTCTTGTCTTCTTTGCTTTTTTTCAGAATGCTTTTTCTTATCTTTCAATCGAATAGCATCTCCTTTCTCGGTTCTACCTTCCCTGGGCTTCCATTCTTTAGGAATATTGTATGCTTCTGCAATATATCCTTTCAATCTGTGAATTCCATCTTTCATGTTTTGATCTTGTGTTCTAAAAGTGGATGCCTGAATGATTAATTCACCTTCCTTATTAATTTTGTTTGCATAGAGCTCTTTCAGCCTCTCTTTAACAATGTCAGGAATCCAATCAGCAGAATCTATTGGCAGTCTAACGTCAACTTTGGTATTGACCTTATTTACGTTCTGGCCACCTGGTCCAGAGCTTCTCGAAAATGTAATAATTAATTTCTCCTTTGGAATATGTCCATCAAATATTGGGCGGTCGGGATGCAAGTCCTCCGGATTTACATGTTTTGGAGGTATGTATTCAAAATCGCTAGCGTTATTATCGTCAATTTGGTCTTCTTCCTCTTGAATATCATCATCTTCTTTTGTGTCTTTCTTTCCTGAAGATGATGATAATAAATAATGATTAACATTGCCGAATTGAGTTTTATGATGAAACACTGAAAAGAACTTGTTCTCATGATTTTCTATTTTGAAAAGGCCATTATTCCTTCTAATTCCGATGTAGTTTATGAACGAGTGATATTTTACAGAAGAGAAACAACAATTGCCAAGACAACGTGAAGTGAAAGATGAAAATTTTGAAGCAATCATTTTTTTTGATGGTACGTTTTGAAGAATCCAAACGAAGATTGAAAATCATGTTCAAATTCTTCAATAATTTAATTTTACCTTAGTCGTGATCTCTTTTCAATTTTCAACTGCTTGTTAGATTTTGCTTGTTTCTCATTGTCACTCATCTGTTGTTGAGAATTTGCTTGTTGTATCTTCTTTTCAATTCTTCTCAATTGTTTAATTAATATTTGATTCACTACTTGATGTGTTAAATTCTGTTCAATGTATTGTCGAGCTCGTTTTCCCATCAATTTTGCTTCATTTCTATTTGAATAGACATATTTCATGAGTTTCTTCAAATGTTTGACATTGGGTATCACAAATTCTTGATCTGGATCTCTCTCTCCAATCACATCAATCAAATAAGAATTATGTAAATTCATAAATTGAAGTTGTCCTCCATAATTTGTACCAATAGTTGGTAATCCCATGGACATGGCTTCAGCATATGGTAATCCAAATCCCTCTCCACGACTTGGTAGCACAAAGCAATCCATATGATGATACATGTGAGGCATGACCGTTGTTGGAACAACTTGTGAAATAATATTGATACGAGGTAAATTCTCTCGTTTCAAATCTTTTCGTGTTTTGAGAAATTCGTGACGAATCTCATCGATTGCTTGCTCGACTACTTTCTGATCTCGTCCATTGGGATGCATGAACATGTAGGTCTGTAAATGAAGAGTCACATCTTTCACATTGGCAAATTCATCAAAATAAGCCATTAATAAATACTCTGGCCCTTTTCTTTCCTCATATTTGAAAACGGAATAAAAGTGATAATGATTTGGTTCATAGTCAAGTTGTTTGACAATCTTTTTCAATTGATCAATTCGTAAATACTTTGAATAGTAAGGACTATAGAAATCTGTGTCAATAGGTTCTGGAACGACTTGAAGTTTTTCAGGACTCACATGATACTTCTTAACGAGAATATCCACAAGGAAACTACTTGGTAGCCACACCTCATTCACTAATTTCAAATTGGAAATCCATTCTTGTGGTAATTTTTCAGATTCATGCATACTTCTTCCAATGACATATTTTGGAATTCCACTCAACTGAACCAGTCCTTTGTAGGGAAATGATTTTGGATATCTCGTTGGAGGTTTGTGAGAAATGAAAATGTCAATATCAGAGCTAATGTCATCTCGAGAAATTAATCGATCGAGACTTTCAAATTTGTAAGACTCTAATCCAAGGCACATGTCTTCTCTTCCAGTAATAATTCTCAAATTGGGTGCTCTATATTCCATGTCTAAATTGGTCACAAATTCTTCAGTTTCCATGAACCAACCAGAGCAAGAGCCAGCGCCAAAATCCCATACCAATGACATGCTTGTCATATTGTTCATGTGTTTCTTATATTCTGTGTCAAGAATTTCATTTAGAGTCTGTGTATGTTTTTTAAGGAATTTTTTCACATTTCCAATTGAATAAGTGTTGAAAGGAATAAATCGATTGGTTGTTGGTGGAGCTTGTTCATAGGCATTGATGGACTTAGAATGTTCTTCTTCATTCCGAGAGGAGGCACGTGACAGCACAAAACTCCAAGGATTTGAATTGTCCTCTTCTGAGACTGATTCTACGTTTGGCAACACGTAGGGAACCACAACAGAAAAATCATCAACTTGTGGTTGATGATCAAACACAATGTTTTTCTTTTGATTGTAGAGCTGTAGACACAATTGTATCTCATTCAATTCTCGACTCATGTAATCGATATCGAATTTCACATTTTTGAATTTTGAGGTCTTGAAGAAGGCTCCAGCAAATGCCACACAAATGTTATTGTCTAAATGTATTTTAGACGAGCTTGGAAGCGAAAAGTAGTTTCTACCTCTTCTGTAATGATAAGGTACTGGAATATTCTTGTCTCTTTTTGAAAGTCTGTATGTCATACTATAAATATTAAAAGATGAGTCGAGGTCGTTGGCACTTGTGTAATTATAACTTGGTTTTTGTGAAATGACATTAATTGGATAAATGAGCATGGAACCCAAAATAGCAGATTGAGTATTGCATTTCAATTGACTCAACTTCAATTTAAATATTTCTTGAGAGGATGTTCCAAATAAATGTACTTCATAAGGAAGAAGGAATAAATACTCTCCTGTCGAATGTTCTAATCCTATTTTCAATAATTCCATTTCATTCTTGATCTCATCGACTAGAATTACTTTCTTTTGGAGTTTTTTCAAAAACTTGGGAGTTGTTTGATCCTTTTCTTTAAATAACAGCCATTCCAAGATGACATTTTCTCCAATGTTTTGACTCGTAATAAATTTAAAATCACTCTCTCTCAATGATGGTGTTACAAGAATGGTGAGTTTTGAATCTGTGACTTCATATCCTCCTCCATCTTCACATGAAAATCGTTGATCAGAAGAAGCTCTTAATTTAAGAGCTTGTTGTTGATGAGATTTAGATTCCTTCGTATGAAGAGAGTTCTTGGCCAATTTGTTTTCCGAATTGCTCGAGTGGCTCATGATATTAAATTTCGATTGCAAGACCAAAAACAAAAATATGAACAAGGAAAAGAGAATGGCCACTGACACAGTCACACGAGACTTGTTCATTCCTCCTCGAATATTTCCAGCAGCACGTGATGTTTTGCTACTACTCATACAGCAACAACACAATCTTCGGATCAGAGTGATGAGAGGAGATTTTTGATGGTGGGTACTCCGTATTAGCATTGGTTTGTTGGGTGTGTAATTGCTGTTCAATGATGATGATGATACTTGGCTGGTTATCGGTTCAAAGTCATTCGTAAAGTCATGAGAGGATGAAGTGGGGCCATTGCGTGCGAATGATGTGGTCATGGCAACTCCTGTCGATGATGCTCCTGTCACCATAGCATTTCTGTTGTGCATTTTTTGTTGAAACAACATGTTGAGGTCTTTTCTCTCATGAACAACTCCGTGAGCTTGAGAATGCTCGACAGGGAGATTTCGTAATATTCTGAGACGCACTCCAAAAAAATTGGCGCCTTTTCTTGCCTTATCTCGTGTGGCTTATTGAAACTTGTTGGGATTCTATCCTCTTCATAGTGTTGCCAAGAAACCAATTCATCAAATCAACAGTGAAGCGTGAGGAGGAATGAGCAGCGATATTTCAAAAGATACAGACCATTTCATTCACGATTCGGGCGCTGATGAACATTCCTTGGTTGCAAGCCAAGAAGCGGCCACTTCCGAAATAAGGAAGATGAGCATTGAAGAATGTAATCCAGACACAAGCAATCATCTGCAACATGAAAGGACAGAGAACCATTTAGATGATTGCCTCACTTCAAACTTTGCTCTCAATCATGAACCACATGAAGAAACTATTTATTCCGCTCCATCACAATTCTTTCTAGTTCTGAAAGAAGATGCCTATAATTGCTCCTCAGACTCTGCCAATTCGTCAACCACAGCTTCTCCAATGCCTTTTTATGTGAATCCGTCACTGTTTTCTAACCCTCTTCCTTTTCAGCAAGAACACATTATTTCCAGTCAAAGCCATCCTTCTGTAATTAATCAGTCCTTTGAGGATGAAGAAGTCATAATCCCTCCTTTGAAAATACCTGTTAATGCCTCATCTCTCCAGTTAGATGTACAACACTCAGTTCATTCAATTTCGCAGACCGAAAGAGAAGAATTGGATGCTTATTCGGATGAATATGATGACGCAGAAGTAGCTCAGTATTTGGACATGGTAGAGGTTTTGACAGAATACACGGATTGTGACGAAACTCTTTCCAACCTGAACTCAAGCTCGTCTTCAATTTCATCCATTCGATCTGCTTCTTCGGCACCAAAACATCCTTCGTCACCACCCTCTCTTAACTCCAGTACTGCCGACAGCAAACACGCAGAACATGCACTCAAAAAACTGTATCCAAGACGGTCATCTGAATCATATATTGCCAAGAAAAAACCATCCTCGAGCAATTCCACTCGTCCTCCCTTCCTTCCATCATCTACATTCACCAAACCAGAACACTATGTCTCTCAATATGCAGTCATTGAGAAACCTGTTATTAAGAAAACCAAACCTAGTGTTAATACTACTATATCAACTAAGCAAAATGTGATTGTAAAAGAGAAAAAGCAGACCAAAATAGGAGATACAGGAAGCGGTGAAGAAAATGACAATATTAGGAAGGTGAATAAGAAAACTGTCACTAATAGCTCAAAAACTGGTTCCACAAATTCCCTTTCTAGCAATCCCGTTACCAACACCCCGTCTATTCCCAATGCTACACATACATTTCTAAAGCGTAAAAGTATATCGTTTGTGATCCCTTCAAGCTCTCCCTCCACTGCAGGAACGTCAAAACCTCCAACAAAGCCACCAACAGAAAGACTGACTTCTTCTAGAAAAAGCAAAGTCTCAGACCCATCCAAGCCATCTTCGAAACAAATGGGATTAGAAGAACCTAAAACTTCTCGAACAGCCACACAAACACCCGTCATCAATCCTCCAATCAGCTCTTTCATAGCCGAGTATCAAGGAAGAAAAAAGAAAGTTGAATTTGTTGCTGGAACATCGTCCATTACGACACTTCATGCCATCTCCAGGAAAATTAAGGATAAGTTCGGAATTAATCGAAAAGAAAAAATTCTTCTCATGTATTTTGACCGAGAGTACAAACAATGGTTAGATGTGGACACGATTAAAGATTTGAAAGGAGCTAAAGTGAGAGTACAAATAGTGACCAAACCTGATTCACCAACAAGAAAGCCACCAAACACCTCGGAATCGCCTGCTGACACGCCTTTGTCTCCGTTTGGCGAATCTTTCGAATTGTCTAAAGGCTGGATTGTCATGAAGTCATTGGGACTGGGTTCTTTTGGAAAAGTGATTCTTGTGTACGATTCGATACATAACGAAATGATTGCCGTAAAGAAAATACTTTACTCGCCAGAAACAAACATAAAACAAAAAATAGAGAGAGAAACGTCCATTATGAAGACTTTAAGGCATGAGAATATTGTTCAATTTAAGGGCGTAGAGTTCTCTTCAGAGTGGGTATACATCATGATGGAGTTTTTGAGTGGTGGCTCGGTAAAACAAATTTTGAAAAGAATGGGAAGAGGCTTGACAGAAGGAGTCATACAATTGTACTTGAAACAAATTCTCAGCGCTTTAAAGTATCTCCATGAAGAGCGAGATGAACCTATCTTTCACAGAGACTTAAAATGTGACAACATATTGCTAAAGGTAAGTGGACATTCCTTAATCCAAGTTGTATATTGTGCGTTAAAGAATGCAGAGTTGATTAAGCTGTGCGACTTTGGTGAATCCAAGCTAATTTGTAAAAAGAGCCATTTAGACAAGTCAAAACAATCTGGATCATTAACACTCTCAAAAACCAAAGGAGCTCTTACAGGTACAATTCCGTTTTTATGTATTGAGCAACTCAAAGGCGAAATTAATTTCAAAAGATCTCACGCTCCTGGTAAGTTTTATTGACACTTTTCAACTAAGCGTACAATTGGTATAATGGAATAATTTCGATTTGGATCATTCTCCAGACATTTGGAGTGTGGGTATGACAATACTTGAGATGCTTTTGGGAAAGAACATTTGGTTTCTATCATATCCTCCGAACTTAACAACAGAATATCAGTACGTGGAGTTCATGATCAATAACGTGCATTTGATATATGACAACATTCCTTCCTTCATTTCGGCAGAGTTGCGCGATTTGATTTTACATTGTCTTGATTTGTAAGTAGGTTAAAGGTTAAAATGGAAAACTAACTTGCAAACCAACAAAGAAATCCTGAAAAAAGGCCCAAAGCTAGCGAGCTGTTGTCACATTCATTCTTCTCTATTGACTTCTCCGAGAGTATCAAGAACGACATGTGTGACATTTACAAACAAATTGATTCCATTAGAGAGGAATATCATCGATTACATCTTGCCAAGCTCCCAACCTATAAATCCCTCACTAAGGATGCACCTGACTCGTTGAACTCCATGTCTCTCTCAAAGTCTTTCTTTGAATAAATCTCAAATTATTTATAATGGTCCGAACGCGCCATCTATCACCCGCAACCATAAAAAATGTCTGACAATCAAGGAGGCGTACCACCACAAGGAACACAAGAACTAACCGTATTTGTGCAAAATTTACTTCATCAAATGGTAAGAAATCGAAACAAATCAAAGCTCGGATTGTATTCATCATACCCCTCATTGTATAATCATGACATACAAACCTGCGGATCATGTCATCAACAACTGCTGCAAATCATTCGGCATTAATTCTAATCAAAACAATAATTTCAATGATGAATAACAGCAAAAAAGATTCCAAGACATGTCTGACACAATTATAAAAAGGAGTATGTATTTCATAGATCAGTGATCATTTCAACCAGCATCCATAATTATTATTAATTGTACTGTAATGATTAGTTGATGAAATGGGAACCAGAATAGATGACTTAGAAAAGAGCATCGGAGAGTTAATGCAACAAGCAGGAAGTAAGTATGATTCCACAATTTAAACTGCAGAATAACATCTGAAATCCTATTACAGTTCCTGAAGAACAACTTAAAGATGATTCCAATTCAAATGAAAACAAGTAAATGATCAGTACTGTAACGTCAGTCACTCTAAATAAATAATATATATGGCGGCGCAATTGGTACTAGAAACCTGTCAGATATTCGTCAATCCCACGTCAGCTGATTTGAGTAAACTCCAAAGGAATCAAAAATAAAATGAGTGAGTCTCTTCCTGATTGGTTTGCAAGGGTTTGAAGAACCGAAGCAACTTGGGTTCTTACTGCAACAACAGACAAACTGAAACGAAATATAGAGGCCATAGGACGTTACACCATTATTCGCTTCAGCTGAAGCTTGTAAAACAACAGCGTGCCAACGAACAGCTCACGGAAGACAGATCCTTGCTAGCACCCTAAACCAGAACTATTACCAATTCTACTGCATGACATTCAACGAATAAATTTTTTTATGCTTTCATATTCATTTTTGACTTGACGAATATCTGACAGGTTTTTAGTGCGCTTCAACGTCGGATGCGCCGCCATAGTACATCAGATGTGTTTGAAGTAACACAATCTCGGAGAAGAATTTTCCTCTGCTCCGTTAATATCTTCAAAAAAATCGAATCATTGAAGAACCGAAAACGCACCTGGTGAATCATGCTTGCCGGCATCAACATCCGAAAATCAATTATCATCACCAAGGAATTTCATCAGCAATAACAAATTCAAAAGAATCACAATGACCACGAACACCAGTAACACAACGCACCATTCGTTTTCATATTCATTATTGATGAGTTTTTTATTATTTATTTCATATTGTAGTATAAATCAATTAAACGTTGTGGTTGATGCTCTTTCATTGAGTCCCAAGGCTCTTCCATCATTCATACCGATCGGATTCAAACCCTATCCAATCTCTGCCACTGCTTTTAAACCTTTATATTTTGAATTAGTCATTTCTCCGAATGATACGACCTATCAGGGTTTTTCAATTTCAATCATGTGTGATGGAGATGGTGGATGCACTCCAGCCATCACTACTTTGAACGTGAGTACAGACCCAGCCATGATTGCTGATGGAAACTCAATGTGGGGCTCTAATGGAACTTCTGCATATCCTGGTTTGACAATTACATCATTTTCAACTCCTCCTTTCAAACAAGGAGTGAATTATTATATTGCATATTCGAGTTCTATTGATATACCCCATGCAAGCATTGTCTGTCAAGGGTTTAAATCCAATAAGGTATTGGTGAGTCCAAAAGAGAAGTTGCACGTTGAAAAGATTTCTCAACACAAAATTTTAGTGAAATCGTCAATATCACAGGTCTCTAGTAATGAAAGATTGGTCATGACTACCAAATATTCAGTCATGGTACCGCTTGCTCATAGTACAGGTGTTTCAGAAAATCAAGAGCTTGTGTCAACAATTAGATCGCAACAGAAGGGATTTGATTTATTCAAGAAAGGATTTACTTTTGCCAGAGCTGGAAATTTTGATTTCCATAGAAAAATTATTCATCCAAATTACTATTATTCAGCAACTTTAAAAAAGTATCAATACAGAGCATGTAAAGAATATATATACAAGATTTACAGATATGATTCTGCGCTAAACAACAAATTGTTTCCTACCTCAACACATCAAGCAACTGATACATTAAGGCAATTCTTTGAGGAACATGTTCACCAAATGTCCCTAATTTTTTCAAGCTTGGCAGAAAATAGCAAAAACTCATTCTGTAACCACATTGATGACATGCCTTTTGGAGTAGCAGATTTTACTGTCAGCAATGAATTTTCTGATAACACGCCCATTGCGTTGATAATGGTAGTTTCATCCAGAGAGAATGATCAAATCGAATATGTGCATTATCCAGTATTAGTGCATCTGACTGAGGACAGAACATTTCTTTCTAGAGTAAGCAACTACGTTTCTAACGTACTGTCCACAGTGTTTAACCCCAAACGTTGGATCAGAGATTTATAGAGTGAGTGTAGTGCCATTCTATTGATGAACTTGTGTCATCTGCAATTTCACTCCTCTTTGTTCACCACGACTTGATACTCCTTTGTGTCTATGTTGAATATTAATACATAATTAATTTTAAATAATAAATTACTGTATTTTACATTTGTTGAGAAGGTTGAGATTGTTCGCTGTTGTTTTGCTTCTCCAAATAAATCAAATAATTTGCTTGTGTCTTTTCTATCCGATCAAAATCAAAAAATAAATAACTATTTTGCAAATCTGATGTGAGTCGGAGAAGATTTTGGCATGCATCAGCCATGGATGCTGCAGTTACAGATAGTTGTAATTCATCCTTTTCGTTTTGAGTTTTGTTAACATATTTCGTTGAAATTGGATTGGGGTCCATCACTCGGGAAGCATCAACCAGTTGCTCCATCAACAATCCCAATCTATTGATTTCTCTATCCAAAATCTCATACCTCATATCTGTAATGGCTAATTGTTCCTTTCCGAGATTTGCCAAAGGTGATATTCCTTGCCCAGGTTTTGGTTGATTTGCGGCAGCTGGTCTTGGTTGATTCATTTTTTGGTTTCGAAAAATGAATAGGGATTGATGTTGCCATGAACAATGTTGTTGTATTTAAAGTACAAATTAATCACACCAATATAGAGTAGTAGTAATACAAGATGTTAACTGTTGTTGTTACATGTAAATTGTTCACGCACGCAGTTACCAAATCATCATTTAAAATTTGTATGGACGCTTCAAACCAGGAACAAAGGTAATGACAGACTTGTTTTCAGTGTATTCATGCAATGCAGCTTCACCCAAGTCACGACCAATACCACTTTGTTTGTAACCACCAAATGGCACGTTTTGGAAGAAAGCATTCCAGCAATTCACCCAAACAGTTCCTGCCTTCAATCCACTGGCAACACGGATTGCCTTGTTCAAATCATTAGTCAAAACACCAGCTGCTAAACCATATTCAGAGCTGTTTGCTCTCTTAATAGCCTCTTCAACTTCGTCATCATTGTAACGAATAACGCTCATGACTGGGCCAAAGATTTCTTCCTGTGCAATCTTGTGAGTATCTTCGACATCAGCAAACACTGTTGGCTTAATAAAGTAACCTCTGTTTCCGAGTCTCTCACCACCAGTGACAAGTCTAGTGTGCTTCTTACCATAATCAATGTAGCTCATAATCTTGTTGAATTGTTCCTCACTGACTTGTGGACCTTGCTCAGTCTTCGTATCAAATGGATCACCAACAATTCTCTTTTCAGCCTTTTCCTTTGAAATCTTTAAGAAATCTTCATAAATGCTTGAAGCAACATAGACACGAGAGCTGCAGGTGCATACTTGTCCTTGGTTAAAGAATGTACCAAAGTTTGCAACATCAACAATTTTGTTGAGAGACTCACGATCCTTGACATCTCCCAAAACAATCAATGGAGATTTACCACCGAGTTCCAAAGTGACTCGCTTCAAGTTGCTTTCAGCGGAAGCTGTAACCAAGACATCACACTTAGATTCAAAAGCTTGCAGAAAGAAAAAGTGGGAACATACCTTTTTGAATCTTTTTACCAACTTCAGTGCTACCAGTGAAGGAAACTTTGTCAACATCGTTGTGACTAGTCATTTGGATACAATCACAAAGAATAAGGAATGATTAAGGAATTATCACATATGAAAAACTTACTATACCAAAGCAGCACCAGCAGTTTCACCAAATCCACTGAGAACCTGAATGACACCATCTGGGAAACCTGCTTCCTTGGCCAAAGATGCTACATACAGGGCAGACAATGGAGTTTGCTCGGCTGTTTTCAAAATACTAACGTTACCCTATAGTGTCAAATGTGAATTACAAAAAATCGTTTGCACCAAGTATGTGTGTAAACTTACAGTTGCAAGACAAGGAGTCCACTTCCAAGTGGCCATCAACAATGGGAAGTTCCATGGGACAATCTGAGCACAAACTCCAATAGGCTCTCTTTGAGTGTAACAAAAGTAATCACCCTCCAATGGAATAGTGTCTCCATTGATCTTGTCAGCCCAACCAGCAAAGTATCTAATGGTGGAAATGGTCATGGCAACGTCGGCATTTCTAGCCATTTCACGTGGCTTACCATTGTCCAAAGACTCAAGATCAGCAATGTAGTCAGCATCTCTCTCAATTAAATCGGCCCATCGGTTCATCAATCGACTTCGTTGATGAGGAGAGTAATTTCTCCAAACATTTTCAAATGTGGAACGGGCAATCTTGACAGCTTCATCAACATCAGCCTTGGTAGCTTCACTCACTTGACAAATTTCTTCCTCGGTGGCTGGGTTGATCACAGAGAATTTCTTTCCCTCTCTTCCTTCAACGAATTGACCTCCAATGAAGAGCTTGGTGTATTTAATGTCGACCTTGTTCTTCTTGTTGGCTACTGTTGAGGTGGAGAAGAGACGACGAGAAGCAGAATTGGTGGTGGATGGAGCAATGCTGCCAGTATTGCGAAGGATTTGAGTGGAGAGTTTCTTCATCTTGGTAATACTAGAGTATTTGGATTGAAAACGAGATTACCAAAATCGATTCGTGATGGAATGAGATACGTGTCAGAATACAAGAATCCGAAAATGCTCGTGATCAATCATGCTTTGATCTGGAAGACCATATTACTTACACAGACGGTAGAATGCTGTGGATTTTTTTTGTTGGTGAGATGAGAGGTGTTGTAAACTCAAGAGCCTTTTTGCTCGTTGTCGTTCTTTAACGGGTAATTTTGAAGAAAACATGTTCCCTTCTATCTTTTGAAAGAACGATGCAAGTGTTGCAAACTTTATGAAAATCATTGATTTTTTATCCAGAAACTTGTGCTAGTCCTGATTGAACTCAATCTTGTGTTGCTCATTCGGATTCACGCTCAACATTTTACTGCACCGTTCCAACTCGAAATTACCTCCTCAAATTACCATCGATCACTACATCAGTGATCGTAATTGATCTCGTTGTTGTTGTTGTTGGTCGACGAGGCCTCAAGCTTTGTGCTTCCTCATTCAAATTGAAAAAACACTGCATCTCGCAAATTCATCATTTTCGGCAATTTGCGCTCTCATCTATTTTTAACAACAAAAAATTTTGCTGTTTTAGTCTTCACCTTCATCAACAACCACAACAACATCAACAACATCCAATCACCACCTCCCAAATCATCACCAACAACAAGAAATACAATAACAATAATCGGTTAATATCAGGATCATAGTTTTCCATTGTTGGAGTAGTAGTGAATTCTGGTATTGAATTATTTTTATATCCCCGTAGTAGTCCTGGTTCTGAAATCCGTTATCGCCATCATTAGCACTATTCAGTGTACTTGATTGGAGTAGCTTTCACGACACGTTGATACACTAGTCATCACCATCATCATAATTAACAACATTTAATTCTTCTTCTTTTTTTTCATCATCACCTCATATGCTTGTATTACATTCTAGAGACCAATTCTAAACTTTGTTTTTTCTTTTTCATTTCATTCTTACTTTATATACTTCTTTTAGATATTATAATATGATATGGGTTGCAAGATTATTAGGATCGTTTTGGAATAGCTACAATGACAATCAATTACAGAGGTTTTTTCACGCCTCTGTAATCATCAACAAACAGCAAATGTACATTTATGGAGGAGTGGACAAAGTGGAAGGTCAACAAGTTACTAACTCCTTCGTAGTTTATGATTTAGAATCAGGCGAATATCACTGTTTAAACGATGTTATTAAGATTCTTAGAAAGAAAAAGGTTACTAAAACACATTCAACAACAACACCATCACTTATCAAACGTGCAAACAAGCACGAAAAGCTAATTAGAAATGATTATGAGGTTTTCGAAAATGCAAAATTACCGAAACTTTTTCAACACACTATGGTAGCCCTCTCCAAATCTGTTTTATATATTTATGGAGGTCAATTAGAAAAGGGCACCCCAAGCAATGCTCTTTATCAGTTCAATATCGAAAGCATGGAATGGGTGAAAGTGAAGTGTACGGCTCGCCATTCTACTGAACCCAATTTACCAGCCTTATTTGGGTAAGTGTTGATCATGCAATATTACTCATTTTCTACTAAAATTTACAAAATCATGTACAGACATACTGCCAACGTCGTTGATGGAACCAAGATTTATGTGTTTGGTGGTACTGATGGAACCAAATATTATAATGATCTTATTGTTATCGATACTGAAACAAATACTTGGGTCAGAGAAAAGACCAATGGTTCTAGACCTCAACCAAGATATGGCCATTCTTGCGTCCTTTACAACAACTCACTTTACGTTTTTGGAGGGGGAAACGATCAATCATTGTTTAACGACTTGTACAGTCTTGACCTTGACACCCTTACTTGGAAGAATATTAAGATTGAAGGAACGACTGATTCTGCCAAACGAGTTCATCACACTGCCAATGTCATTGCCAACAAGATGATTGTCTTTGGTGGATTAGTGAGCTCTCATTCTCATTCAAAGGATCTCATGGTACTGGACTTGGAACACTTTAGATGGGATGTTGAACATCCACATGTTGATAGAAATTCTTCTTCCCCTCCCTCACTTTGTGGGCACACCACCCAATTAGCTGGAACAAAGTTATGGATTGTTGGTGGAAAATATAATAATGATCAAGACAACTCAGAAATGTCCACTAACGTCTATACTTTGGAAACTGGTATTCGAGGTATTGAACCTATAGACTGTGGAAGATCCACACTAACGACTGACTTGAGCTCTTTGATTGACAATGAAGAGTTCTCTGACACTATTTTAGAGTATAACGGACAATTCTACCATGCTCACAAACCAATTATCTACGCACGGTCTCCCCTATTATACAGGGAATGCATAAAAGGAGTGGCAAATGATATAGTTAATGTTGGAGATGCAGCTGATGCTCTCATGAAAAAGAAAAAAGCTAAAACTGACGAATTCCAGTCTCTGAAGCAAAAAGATGAAAAGGTTAAAAGTGTTGGATTCCATGGATTTTTGGAGTATCTTTACACTGATAGAGTTGGCTTTCTGGATGGAGAAGAAGTTCCAGATGTCGATATTAAGAACTGTATTTTTGAACTGGTGTTTCTGGCAGTTGCATTTTCTATTGACAGATTGTTTGCTCTATGTTCAAAACATCTGGATTCAACTATCACTTCTTCCATTCCGGCTCCAGCTTTGTATTCTGACATGAAGAGGCTGTTTGAGTCAACTGAAAAAAGTGTTCTGTTGGAGAAACAAGACACGGATCTATCTTCTCCGATGTATTCACCAGGCTCGAAAATTCATTTCGATTTTAGTCACTATTCTACTCCTTCTCACAATGAACCTGAATCCGAAGATGACGACGACTCTTATTCGATTAACTCTCCAATGTCTATATCAACTCAAGATGGCGGTAACATTTTCAGTACAATTCTCAGCAATACTACTTTGCAACAGGCTGATCATTCAATTTGTGATGTATTATTTGAGGTCGGTACAGAGAAGGAAAGAATTGCTTGTCACCGTTGTATTTTAATGTCCCGATCTAAATTCTTCAGACGAATGCTTGCATCAAAACCGAAGGATCAACTTACTTATGGAGTACAAAAGGTTGATTTATACGAATTGAGCGGCATTAGACCAGAAGTGTTCAAATTGGTGCTTCAATATCTTTATACTGGAAATGTGTCGGTCAATTTTGATATTTCCGTGGAGTTGTTAATTGCTGCTGAAATTTATCAAATAGAAAGATTGTCTTTGATTTGCCAAAGCGTCATCGAGAAAAAGATTCATCCAGGAAACGTTTCCACAATTCTTGGAATTGCTGATTCTTATGACGTTAAACATTTGAGAGAAACATGCACATATTTTATAGTGCACAACATGTCGAAGGTAAGAAAAACTGTGAATTACAAGAAGGAGCTGTCGTCAGATCTCAAACATGAGCTCAAAGAGCTCAGAAAGCAGTTTAGACAACAAGAGGGATCCAATTTTTACGAGCAATCAGAATATGCACTTCCATTCTCCAGCTACTATCATTCACAATTTGCTTCCTCTTCGTTCTCGAACAAGCAAAGAAAAAAAAGCAATCTCAAGCAAAAACAAGCGTCATCTAAAAACAAAATTCCAAGCACTCCAAATTCGGCTCCTCCAGCAACAAAATTGCAATCACCAGGAACATCAAGAAAAAAGATTAGGAAGAAATCATCTTCTTTGGTGGACATGGCAGACGATTTTCATGAAGAAGTGTCGTATTTAACAGAATCTCCTGCTGTGTTGCTTGGTGTCAGTCCTCCAACAACCTATGTTCCAATCACCGCTGAATATTCAACTACTTTGATCATTAGCGAAAGTCCAATTGGAATTTCCAAGAGGAGAAAACCAAAGAAGAAGAATGTTCTCCCGTATCATTGAAGTCATTAATCTTTTTTCTTGTAAATATTAAATAAACACGCCACAAATTTCGTTCGTCCATTCATAGTGCATCAAAAGTTTAACAACTTATTTGAAGAAATTTATTGTTCTTCGACAAGACACTGTTTTTTGAATGCTTGTTCAATGAGGTGAGAAGCGTATTTATGGCCCGTCTCGTTGACAAGTTTGGTAAATTGGGATTGGGGGTTTTCAAGTAGTTCCGTTGGTTTACCATACTCAATAATTTCACCGTTTCTCATTACAGCAATGGCATCAGAATCAATAATAGTGTCCAGTCTATGTGCAACTGTAATGATCGTTGAATCTTTAAACTCTTCACGAATAATTTTTTGTACTAGGGCATCACTTTTGTGATCCACAAATGCAGCTATGAGAAAATTATGCGTCCATGGTTTATATTAAGAAATTAAAATCTGCGCCAATTATTCGAACACTTACTACTTTCATCAAAAATAATAATTTTTGCTTTTCGAAGAATGCACCGACAGAGTGAAAGTAATTGTCGCTCACCAATTGAAAAGTTGCTACCATTCTCTGAAACAATTTCGTTCAATTGCAAACTAAATTGGCTGACTTTTGATTTCAGTTGGACTCTTTCCAAAGCATTCCAAATCTCATAATCCTCAAACTCATTGAAAATATCAAGATTATATCTCAAAGTACCTGAAAATAGAACTGGTTGTTGAGGAATAATTAAGAGTGATTTTCGTAGAGTCTTTAATCCAATCTGTGAAATATTCAAACCGTCCACAGTGATACTTCCCTGGAATGGCTCAATAAATCTAAACAAGGTAATTAAAAGACTACTTTTTCCAGATCCTAATGAATGGTTGTTGGGACACATATAGTTACAACACAAAGGGTGATTAAAAAACAGAGTTTCATACTACTTACCCGTTCTATATTTTCATCAATTCAAAAAAAAACATATTCCCACCTCCATTAAGTTTCCTTTCACACACACACACTTGTACTTACCTTCCAACTAGTCCTAATTTTGTTCCTGGCTGAATGTCCAACGAAATTGATTTCAATACTGGATCTAAATCATCTCTATATTTCACAGACATGTTTTCAATCTTCACATGACCTTGCGTGGGCCATTGTGTTGGAATTGGATCATTCTCCAACTCTGTAGGTGCTTCTCTATCAATTCCGTGACAATAATGAAGAATTCTTTCAACGCTGGTCATAGAGCTCTCTAAATCTACAAATAATCGAACCATTTGTGTGAAGTGTTCAGTAAGTTGTAAAGAATAAGTGATCGAGAGTGCAAGAAATGCAGGACTCACATATGGAGTGACATGTCTTGCTAGAATAGAAAATGCAGCAGTTGAGAAAATGACTACTTGAGCCACCACTTGAATTCTGACTCCAAGCCATCGGTTAATTAAATATCTATAGTGTGAATGTTTGGCTGTAAAGTCAATTTTCATAAAATTTTCCTCAAATATTTGCTCATGAATTAAAAGTGCCTTAATAGTATTAATTCCATTCAGACAGGATGAAAAATGAGAAAGCACAGGACTTTTTGAAATAGATTCCAACCTTCTGATATCACGAGAAGCTGTTCTATAATACGCTTGAATAATATAAAAAGCAACTGCTACTGGAAACGCAACCAATAGAAATAAAGGTGTCACAATAGCAATCAATACAAGTGTGAGAACAATGTTCAAGAACGTGTTGATACCATTCGCCAATGTGAATAACATTTCACTATCTGTAGCGTTGAGATCTTGTGTGAAACGGTTCAGTATTCTACCCACTGGATTTTGATCAAAAAATAAAATTGGAGCTCTCAACACTCCATTTAACATCTTTTCATGAATTCGATTTGAGCTCTTAAGAGCAGCAAATGCAAAACTTGATCCTCGCACAGTGATGATTAAGGCATCAATAATTCCAAGTAAAAAGTAAATCCACACGTAGGAAGCAATACTAATATTGAAAGTATTCATATTCATCAGAGAAATCCATAAACTTGAGGCAAGCTTAGATCCAATAGCAAGCAGAGAGGTTGTCACACAAATGATAAAGACAATTAGACCAAATTCTTTGAGGTAGTTAAAAACAACTTTCCAACTAATGTCTCCAGAATGTTTCTCTTCGATTGATACTAATTTACCTTTTGAAGACGAAGTACTGGGAGATTCATTTTGTGACGAAGGAAGACTCTTATTTTCTCGTCCATTCTTTGTTACGTATGATTCTGTTTTCAAATTTGTTTCCACACTCGTCAAGTCATTCGTCTGTGCCATTGGATGATCTGTTTTTGACTCCTCATCATTTTCTCTAATTAACTTTGAAAAGTCATAGGCGTGCATTATAGCTGAGAGATGTCCCTGTGCGACCACTGTTCCCTTATCGAGAACAATGACTTCATCGGCCATTTCCAATAGCTGTAGGGAGTGTGTGATTAAAATTCGAGTTCGATCTTTCAAATAATCCTGAATGCATTCCTTGAATATTTTCTTACATAAACGAGCATCCACAGAGTTGAGAGATGAATCCATGAGAATAATGTCAGCATTGGAATAACAGGCACGTGCCAAACTTATTCTATGCTTTTGTCCAAGTGAAAGATTAATTCCAGAATAACCAATTTCAGACATGTCATAGTTTTGGAACTCTTCAAGGTCATCTCTTAATTGACATACGTCAAGAATTTGTTGATACCGTTCATGGTCAAATGGAAGACTCTTATCGAAAATGATATTGTCTCGAACGGATCCGTTAATCATCCATGGATTTTCATCACTAAGAGCTATTTTAGAACTTGGATGAACATGTAGAGAACCCTCCTTGATGATAGTATCTCCATAAATGGTTGAAAATAAGCTTGATTTTCCAACTCCAGTATGCCCAATGATACAATATAATTTACCCTTTTTGAGAGTAAGATTGATGTTTTTAAGAACTGCATCTGACTCGTCGTTCCATGTGATTGTTGCTTTTTTGAATTGAATGGCAATGTTGTCATCAGTCAATGTATCGCCATCTTCCTTAGAGGATTGATGATGACTTGGCAATTGTGCTATATTGGCATGATCGTGAGGAAGGTGAGACAACTCGTCGGCATATAAAAAGTCTCCAATTCTTTTGGCACTCACATATGAGCTTACTGCTAAAGACAAAAATGTGGGATAGTGAAAGAGTGGATTTCTAATGTTCTCAAAAAGCACCAAACCTGTGAACATGGAAGAGATAGTTAGTTCTCCTCCGAAATAATGATAGCATATAAATGTCACGCTGCTTCCTGCAATAGAGACAAACACAGAGACAAATTGTTGAAGATTTCTAACAATTGCTCCTTTTTGAAGACCATTATATTCCTTACTTCTTGATTCATGCACTTTTTCTTTCATTCCATCTTCCATTGCAAAGAATTTAACAATTCGAATACCGTTCAAAATTTCGCTCATTGTTTTCACTCGATCGTCCCTAAAGGAGGAGACTGCTGTTTCAATTTTTGATAACCACCTTGCTAGCAGAGCTAAGAGAGGACTCATTGCTAACATGGCAACAATACCAACTAGTGAGCTATATCCAAAAAACAAAAAGACTAAAATCATTCCCAACAACACTGCAAGAGGAATGATCCATAGTTCGTGCATGTCGATGGCCATTCCACTCAATCGATTCGAGTCTGTTGTGAATAAATTGGTTACTTCACCACTTTGAAATTTGCTTCTATTTGTAGGAGTAATTCTTGTGAGTTTTTGAAAAATAGATGCTTGCAGCGATCCTCTTACTGCTAGCCACAATTTACAATTTGCATAATAATAATGCTGTAAGCAAATCAGAGAAATAATATTAAGGATTATTAGTAAAACTAGCAATAAAAATTGAAAGTAAATATTACTGAGAGGAAGTTGTGCAATAATCCAATAGGTATTACTTGTCTCATTTTGTTGTGAGGTGAAATTTTGTGAATTACTTTGTATAGAATAGAATTGAGATTGCAGTGAAATTGAGTATAGATCTGGCACAGAATGAAACCCATTCAAGGACGTCCTATTACTTTCAACACTGTCATCCATCTTATTTTCTCCATTTTGTACATATTGTGTTCGAATTGATTCCAATAGAACATAAAAAATTAATGGACACAAATAGCTCGCAAAAACAGAAACCAATCTCCACAATGCGTTCACATAAAAGCCCTTCCATCGAAATACTCTTTCTAATAGTAATATCAGTAAAGTTCCATGACTTCTTCGAATACTTCCATCTTTGGAATAATATTTTCGTTCATGCTCAAAACTCGTTTTGAAAGAATGATTAAATTTTTCAAATTGATTCTTGCATTTCAATTCTGCGCCTAATTTAGGAATATCCGAGTGAGACATTCCATTAAATTGACTAGCATCGTTACTGTCTTCCTCAATATTTACATAATTTCGTATTCGTAGCAATTGCAAAATTCTTTCAAGCCAATTCGAAAACATAAACTTTCCTCCAGCTTTTTTAAATCCGACATGAATCAGTGGACTCACAAAAGAAAATAATAGCCATGAAAGCAAGGAACTGTTGGCCTCATAATCAGAGGGAGATGAAACATCAACTCCGTCTTTGAAATTATCTTGCTCTCCGCTACTAGTAGGAGCCGCTTCTGCTGCATGATCCTGGTGAGTGTAAAGTTGTTCGTCGTTGATGATGAGTGCTTGTTCTTCAATGTCGTGAGGTTGCTCGTCTTCTTCATTCGTTTCGTTCATGATGGATGTTGTCAACGAGAATAATCAACAAAAATCGAAATGTGTGTTTTTTTTAATTTGCTCAAACTCCGAACGTTCCCGCAATTCTTTTATGCACTTTGCGACTATTCGTTGTGTCGAAAATGACTTTTTTAAACAAATAACCAAACACGAGGTTTCATGAATAGGGCTTCCATGTTTTTACAATCCAGACTGGCAGATGAATTACAAAATATGTTGTGCTTTCACAATGCGAGGTCAATCCCAAGGCCTCCCTCATTTTCGTCCTGAAGTCTCCCAACAACTCTTGGTATTTCTCTTTTCCATGCTGTTCCATAAATAAATGTAATGAACTCCATGTACTAATGAAACCAATATATTGATCTAAAGTAACCTTGCTCGTTATTGTATACGTTATATATTCCTTATTTTGCGGATAAGGAATATGAGGAATGTGCTTGTATTCTGTGTCAATGTGATATCTTCGGCTCGTCCAACAATCTTTCAAAAGATCTGAATGATAAAATTCAAGGAGAGTTTTTTGTGCTTGTTCATTCTCGAATGTGTGAAGACCATAACACCATGAAACAAGTAATCCACCTTTCTTTAGCACTTTGTCAACGCTTTTAAAGAACTTTTCAAAGTCAAACCAATGTAAGCTTGCACTTGAGACAATAAGGTCAAATGTTTCCAAAGTGTCACTCGTTTCCTTTTTTATACTACACGATACTAGTTCCTTGTCACTATTATTTGTTGGTTCATAATTTCCACTGATGTATTTTCTAGCTAGGGCTTCCAAATTTTCCGCAACACCAATCTCAAAATCTACATTGGTCATGGTTTGATAATTGTCTCTCAATTGTTGTCGAGCCAAAGATATTTGGTTCAGTGATGTGTCGACACCAATAACGTGTTTGCAATATGGTGCCAAATCAAAAGTTACCTGTCCACTACCACAGCCAACATCTATGGCGATCCAACTTTTCACAGAGTTCAAGAGCAGTTGTTTTGGTGACATTAAGGACGATTGAGAATTTTCAACATGTTCCCCACATGTATGCATAGACAATAATTTCCTTGTAAAGACATGCTCTTCATACATGTTCTTTGGAAATGTTGGTCTATACTCAGAGTACCTTATTGTATGATCCTTGTCTTCAAAGAGGGAGAATTGACACTGCTCTGGAGTCACTGTGGTTTTCTCTGTGCATGCTGTTGAACGGGTTTTGTTTTGCGTTGAGATTGGCGTTGTTGATGAAGTGGAACGTGCAGGCAGCAACATGTTTTTGTGTTGTTTTCTTGTTGAGTCATGAATTTCATGTTGCCCATCGACTACTTGAGATATATCTTTCAATGGTAAGGCTCTCTGTTGCATCTCTTCATCAACAGGACGCTCCATTTCAGCACATGTTGTTGTTGGTTGGGGTGGAGCAGAGTAGTCTTTCAACCTTGTTCTTGGCGGGCAAAATTGTGATGTTGCATTCGAGAGAACATGCATGGAGCGAAGAGATTGAATTTTTTTGTGGAATGCTCAGTTTCATGCGGTACTATTGTATAATCAAGGAAAGGGAGGATGCCAAATACAGACCGTTTGTTCCACAACAAGAACCCAGTGTTCGTATCGCATCCGGGATGGATTGGAGAACAAACCACTTATTCTTTATACAAAAGACTACTATTCACCACGTCGAGGCACTTGTTGCTACTGGAAATGATACTTTTCGATAGTGATGTCGAGGACGAAGCCAACACTGCCACTTGCTTGGCTTCTTTGTGTTTCCAGTCTGGTCGTTGAGCCACAGACAAGTCTTGTCGAATTTGTTTCTGTCGTTTCTTGAATGAGGTTTTCAAAGAGCTATGAAAATCAATTCCTGTAGCTCCCATTGACAAGTCTAAAAGGGAAAGCCATTTGTGAATGTGTGGGAGCAACCTGTATCTGTCACCTAATAGCTCAATTGTAGTTTTACATTTGTTGAGCTCGGAAAGAGAAATAGTAGCCTCAGAAGAGTGTTCGTTTTCCTCAGATGTTTCCTCGGCGTCTGATGATTCGTCATTCTCTTCTTCATTGTCGCTATCATCGTCCTCATTTTCTCGTTTTCGTTTGGTGAGCACAGAATCAGCTTTGTACCTTGACTCTTCATCCTCGTCTCCAGTCGAAATGGATTGATATTTTGATCTTTCTGAATGTCTAATCTTGTCACGAGATGATTGTGAAGTTTGATGCTTAGATTTTCTTCCCATTAAATCTAGTAATGCTTGTAGCAGAGTTCCATAATCATAAGGACCGCTTGTGTTTTGATAAACTGTTGTTTTTCGAGTTGAATCAATCACTTGTTGGATCGCCTGTTGCACGTCCGAATCATTTTCAATTTCCCATACTGGCGCTTCTTCTGCAATGTTAAACAGTTCCGTACACTTTTCGAATAAATTATTAGCAAAATTAGAAAAATTTTTCAGTTCTTGTTTCTCTCGCTGTTTTCTTTCAAAAATGTTTTTGAATTGTTCAAACTGTGTATTGGTGGATTCTGAGGAATTCCCCAACGTTGAAGAATGTTGAGGTTGCTGAGGAATGGAAGTGAATTTTGGAACTTTCATTAGGGAGTATAAAATGTCTTCATAATGTAAAATGGTCTTGTCTAATTTTGCATAATGCTTGGATTGTCCTTGTGCAACTTGTTCTTGTATTTTCTTTACTACATCTCTGTATGCAGATGTGAGCAAATGATCGCTTGAGACTGTCAAAGTGTCTATTGATGTAGTATTTCCTGTTGTCAAATTGCCCATACATGTTTGTTGAATCAAGTGCTTACACCTTTCAGTAGCTTCTTCATCGTAAGATCGAAATTGTTTCAACTGCTCTCCATCTGATACTTGTTGTGATATGGAATGGGAATCATTCTTCCAATTTAACACTTTTTTAAAAAACATGTCATATTCCTGCTCGATAGGAATAAAGAGTTCGGAACCTGCAGTTTGTAATTCTTCATTTTCCAATAATTTTAAAGCAAGTGCTTCTTCTTCGGCGCTTGCACGTTCATCTTTTTCCTCACCACCATAAATATCATGATGGTTGTCATTGTTGAATTTTTGATAGCGACTACCTTCTCGGGAAGAAGAAGAATGGAATGAGCCTCGTCCACGACCTCGAAAACTACTTCCTCTTTGTTGAAAACTGCTCCCTCGACCTCGGCCACGACCTCTCCACTGGTTTGATCGATTGTTGCTGTATGTTTGATGTTTTGGAAAATTCAAGCTTTGTCCCGAGGCATTCGGTGATGACATTATGCTTGAATCATGAGCATGGCCAGTGTTTACGGAAGCCATGGCCAATGGTCGATTGGCTGCTGAAAGAAACGAAGAAATGCCACTCATTATTTTTTTTGAACTGTTGTTTTCGAAGGAAGCAGCAAAGGCAAATCATCGAGAAAATAAATGCATTAGCCAAAAAAACTTCAACGATGAAATGTGAACAAGACAACTGTGAAAATATGTACAACCAGTTGTCAAAAGTAAATTCCACACAAACTTTATGACACTTTGGAAAGCTTAATTGGGATTGATTGTAGTACGGTGGACAAAGTTCAGACGCTCACGAATTATGAAGACGTCGTCCTCATACTGTCATAATACGCACTCTCAATATTGGTTTTGGCATTACTTGAATGCTCATTTACACTCTCGTGACTAATAATTCACAACAACTTAATAAATGAACATCAACAACATTCGCATGATATTTTCACAAACCTTGCTTGTTCACATCATTCTATATCAAGCAATAAAGGAGGTGACATATAATGGTATACATACATATTCCAAATATGCCTCATAAATTTGGGTCGCCATTATATTATGGCATAGAAATTTTATGCCGTTGTAATCCGACATATTGTTCAGATTATTAAGGTAATGAGAGTTACTAAGGACGGAGAGTACTTTCTAATGAAAGCCTACATAATTTTCAGAAACAACTGTTCATTCAACCAAAACAAAATTGGCTGCTTGAGGTGTAAAGGATTGCAATGGAGTTCCTGAACGTGTAACATGTAGTGTGAAATTGTACTACTTGAAAAAAGCCAATGCGAGATTTGTGTTTTTGAAAGGAAACCATACGCATTCTGATCCACCCTCCCGTAAGATTTCTGAAGATAGAAACATGCTGATTGAAACGTTCCATGTAATCCTTGGTGTATTATATTTACTCCTTAACCAGTGTGAAAGAAATATCCTGTTTGCTTGAGGGACTTAAGACTCTTGTACCAGATTTGTAATCGAAACGGGTGGTGGAGTAATCAGAACATACGCTTATCCATGATTCGTCATCATCTCTTCCCTCTGACTTTCAATACCATCGAGTCTTTCTAAATTCATAGCGTAGCTACATGCAATGCAAATATGATGGTTGATGAATTTCAAAGAAGATGTTGCTTTTTTACACATTATCCTTGCCCAGTCGCATAATATCAATTCAAAGGAGAAGAGAGACGAAAGGAACAGAAGAAGGAAAAACTGTCATGAAGAAAGCCATCCACCAGAAGGACGAAATCAAGGAAACTCAAGGAGAATAGCTCTAAATTCTTGGACGACGTAAACCAACAGTCATGTGAGAAATGATGAACCATGATGAAAACAGAGATTTAGAATTCCGTGAAGAAGCTGAAAAGTCCTCACCCAATTAGAAGGGAAGTTATGTCAAGCAACGCAAGAGCAAGAGATCTTCGCCCTAACGAAAGCAAGGCGGTGATTCTTCATCCTTGAATGCTGTTTCAACTAATTCTGATCCAAGAAATGCTTCTTTTCCAATGCGGCAACCAATGGTATTACCTTCGTACAGCCGTCAAAATCATAAAGAAGAAAGTTGAAGGACGTTGAAAATGATGCTACTCAAGGTATTAGCTTATCTTGGAGTGCAAGACGAGGTAGATTTTCGTTGGACGGCTTGTTAAGTAAGTATAATCTTAAAATTTTTTTTTAAGCCTTAATAAAAAGTAACTTTTCACGGCAACCCTTGGATAGCTAAGGTATTCTACTAAATATTCAACAAAACAAAACCTAGTTTTCTATCAACAAGCGGCCATGGCCGAGAGGTTTAAGGCGTTAGACTCGAAATCTAATGGGGAAACCTGCGCAGGTTCGAATCCTGCTGACCGCGAGTAATTTTTTGTTGTTTATTGGGCTTGTCCATAAGATCCACCGTTACGCTCTGTATTCAGTATGCGTTGGGAGAGGATGCTTGAAGTAAAATTTCATTAATAGGACTAAAAACCTGTCAGATATTCGTCAAGTCAAATATGAATATGAAAGCATAAAAAAATTTATTCGTTGAATGTCATGCAGTAGAATTGGTGATAGTTCTGGTTTAGGGTGCTAGCAAGGATCTGTCTTCCGACATTTTGAAAGAGTGCATTGTTTTTATCGTTGGATGGCAATGAGGATGGATCATTCTTCTTGTGTGCTACAGGTTCCGTATTTTGATATTGGATGGGAACATGTGTGTAGAGTAAAGTCAATCGTTTGGGATCTTTTTGTGTTAAATTAAAATGTTTTCGATACATGGAGCGCTGACGAAGACAACATCCTTGTTTCAGTTGTTGCTGGTTCAACAATGAGAAACAACAAGATTTCATGGGTTCATGCATTTCCTGCCTTCCAGAATTCAATGAAAGAGAAATTTGATGAGGGTTTGACCTCAACTGCTGTCCGTAAACGTTTTATTGCACTCATGACGAACCCTGAGATGAAAAAACTCTATGACAATTACGAAAAAGGAGGTTTGTTAGCACAAAATCTCCTTACAGAGCAAGTTAAGAACAAATCAAAGCAGCTCAACAATTAAGAGTGGAAACTTTGTATGAAAAAGTGACATCAAAGATCTCGTACGAAACTACTTTAGCCTTGACTTCCGACAACGCTGACAACAAATATTTTCCTCAAGCTGTTGGAACCTTGGACTACTTTGCCATAAATGTTAGAAACCTTTCCATCTATTATCTCGATCATTGTGGTTGGTTAGACTCATCCTTCATTCAACAGAAACCACTGAACGCTCGTTTGTTGGCAATGGAAGGTATTGACACTGGACATATTGGAACCTTTATGCAGCAATACACAAGTGGTGGTTATGACTGTCCAAATCAACAATTTTTTGATTGGTTTAAGAAGATGTGTTTGGATAGAGTACAAAGCAGGATAAAGGACATCATACTTCCACAAGATACCGAATTTGTTGTACGAAATGATGAGTCGTTTCACTCCCTTACTCTAACTGAAATGTTGAAGGTCAGTGAAACACCCAGTATCATTGGTATTAAGGGTGAGGATTCTAAGTTTGTTGGAGAATTTAGTAAAATTCAAATAGAAGCGATGAAAACAACCGAATATGGAATTCTTGGAACCGAAAAAGGTACATTCAAAGGATTTTCCGAACATCAACACAAAAACTGCTGAATCTTTTGTGAAGAAAAATTAATTAGAAAAGAAGACACCAATCGCTATTATGTGATCAGTCGTCACAACAAACAAATTCGAAAAAGTCTCTAAGGATACCATGAACAAGGTGTGGGGAGAACAGGTTGATGAGAACCCTCTGTCAGCTTCCAAAAGCTCACTTCTATATTCAGCTCTTCTTCCTTTTGATTTAAAGACGAACGATGAGGAGAAACTACGACAACGACGGATTGCAGGTAATTTGGTTTAGGTAATGTGTTGCTTAATGTTCGCAATGAAAGCTGAGAAGAAACTACTTGAGCTAGTCAATCCAAAAACAAAATTGGAGAAAGAATTCATATTGAAACGTCAAGTTCTTGTTGGATAGTGGTCTGGATCGATGGAAGTCATTCGGGACCAAAATTCTTTTTGGGAAAGGATGAACAACAAATTTTCGACTGGGAGGGAGATACTGTGCTCAATTAACCTGGAACGGATTTTTGAGATCGGTTCTCCTTAATGAAATTGAATAAGGCCATTGGAATTGAGAGGGACCATTTATTTTTTAACATCCCCAACGTTATCGTGACACGAATGCTTCTAAGATTGTACTAGAGGGAAACATCGCTAGCAAATTTACCTCAACAAAACACTGTGTAGCGTCAACCATGTCCATCAACCAAACACCCTCCCATACCACCCAATGATGTTTCCTCTCCTTGTCATTCCTTATTTCCTTCACGCCTCGCTCACGACATTGGTGAACATCTCCTTCTTACTTCACACCAGTTGTTTAGAGCCGTCTCTAAATCCAACCTTGACGTACTTTGCCTGGAGCAAGCAGGTCCCAGCAGTGAACTTGTTAAGATGGTCAAAGGTATTCGACACTATGTTACCTTAATCAGGTCCGAAGGCGTCACTTTGTTTAAACCCTGATGGAAGACATTAGCTTCTTCAGGTACCTTTCACGTCGTTGCTCCTGGCTGAATTGCCGCTCCGGTTTGGCTTGAGTTTCTGAGCCAAAAATTTTCGAAAAATATCACCTAGTTCGCTATTGTTGTACATTGCTCATAATAACAACGAGAAAAGAAGAGACCATGGTGTAGTAAACTCAGTTTCCTACATCTTCATGTTTTTTGTTTTGAAAGTTTCATTCAAAAAGTTAAAAAGTACTTGTCGGAGAACCCTCCGAAAATTTTGTCTGGGCTGCAACGACGTGTTTAGGATCAGTGGACTCAACGTGGGATTCTCCAGGAATCAGTTGCGTAAAAGCCAACCTCTGATCAGCACCTCAGGTCTTGATTTCCTTGAACCACGGTAAGCTCTTGTTAAAACTTGAAACTGTTCTTTAGTTGTCTTTTACTCACCTTGTAGTTGTTGAGATGATCTGATTCTTTTGACACTAAAATTGGATCTAGAATTTGTTATCAATTGCCCATTTTCGCTGAAACTGGAGAAGTGGACACTGGAGAATTAAGTGTTCATGAGATAGAGGAACATTGCATTCTGGGCAGATATGTTGTTTGAAGCTCCGAACATGGCAGAAAATAAGGTTTCTCCATATAGAGTATTTGTGATGTGGTGTTTATTTTCCTTCAATGTAACGAAAAGTTAATTTGCCTTTGGTACTTGCGTTTTTTACCAGTTTGTCAACGAAGTTATTTCCTGACATTTATCATGTCCTTTTACCCATTCAATGGTAACTTTAAGTTTTTTGAATTGTATTGTTGCCTCAAATTCTCTTTTGAGTTGAATGAATTGTCCTCGATAGTTGTTGTTTGTGAAAATCTTCTGAGCAATTTGACTGAGCTAGATGAAGGGATCATCTTCAAAGAGGTGACTACTGCACATAATTCTGCCATGTTGTGGGTATATCTAGGATCCAATTTAGATCGATGCAAAAAATGTCGTCATCTCCTCCATTTCAACCCTTTTCGCCCCTATGTACCATTCAATACCTTTATAAATAAAGGGATTTGTGCTGGCAGAAGGTAATTTCGATGGATACTCATACCATCAAGCGTGCACAAACCAATTCGTCTACAAATTACCTTGTGTAGTACAACGTTACAAGGACGCGTTTTTCGATTTTTTCAAATGTTCACTTCGATTCGAATCCCGTGTTACGCTTGCTCACAAAGTATGACTTCTACTCTTTCAAACTATCAAGCTACTCTTCGTCGAAACACTCTCACCAAGCTGCTATTATTTTAAAACGAACTTCTCCATACCATCACCTTGCTTCAGCTAAATTTCATTGAAAATGATCCGAGTTGAATCACAGAAGCCACACAAAGAATGAAGCGGCTGGTTACGGATGAAACGGAAGATGCTCCTCTAATGAAATATATCCCTAAACCTTAATCGAGTTTTTGCAGGAACACAGTAAAAAAATTGCTTCCGTCTTCTCGAAACTTCAGCCAAACATTCCTCTCCAGCTCGGGTTCAAAAACCGTTTCTCTTCTATTCCTGGTTGCACTATTTATCATAGCGAGTTGGCTCGATCTAAGGTTATGGATGTCATATTCTTTAAACATACTAATGGAAGGATCAAAGGATGCTTCCACCACGGTATTATAGAATCATGTTGAGAAAGCTGAAAAGCCACGCAGTTTGAGAGGCACATTCGTATGGAAAGGTGCATGCAAAAGAAACGCTATCACCAATTTTTAATGTTCAACCACCATTGCCATAGAGAAGCCATCATATCCTTTGCATCCAACAGTTTGCATGGCAGTGGCAACCAATTTTTTGGCATGTTTGTTTCCCATATTTGCCATGAATTGGCGCACTCCTAAAACATTGGCATCTTGACTTTCACTATTTACAACTTGACCATTTCTAACAACATTATCCCCAATGATCACAGTTCCAACTCGAGACAGTTTTAAAGCATATTCTAGATAGCTTGGATTATTGGGCTTATCGGCATCAATGAATATTAAATCAAAAGGTTCAATAGTTTCTTGACCTGAGGTCATGGCATGTAAACTTTGTAATGCATTTCCTTCTCTCACTTGAATCAAATCAACAAGTTGTGCAAATTCAATATTTTCACGTGCTACTTTCACATGAAGAGGATTAGATTCAAGAGAAATGATTTGTCCAGGAATGTTTTGATTTGTATCGTGAAATATTTGTTGACGTCGAATCAAACCCCAAGCCAACCAAATCGTACTATTCTTTGTTAATGTTCATTCGTTCATGATTCACATGCATTCTAATACATACCTATAGGCACCCAAAGTACCAATTTCAAGAATTCTCTTGGAACGTGTCATCATGACAAGCATGGAAAGGAACTGTCCCTGATTCGGAGAGACTTGATGTGGAGGTAATCCATTCTTTTCACTGTTTTGTAATGCGTATTCGAGAGGATCGAATGGTTCCTTCTTCTCTTGGGATGATTGTGGAAGAGTCAAAAATAATGGATTTTGTTCATTGTTGTTACGAAGAGTGTGGATAAAGTACGAATCCACTTGACCCCAAAGTGTGTGTTGTGGGTTTTCATGAGACATTTTTTGCTTTGATGGAACGAGATTGGATCGTTTCTAATTATTTAAATTAAAAATGCTAAATTGGTCGAACAAGGACAACTCTCATGAAGCCTCTCTAGAACATTTGAAACAATATCCGAAAGAAGAATACAAGGAAATTAAAAGGATTGGAGCAATACATTCACAAAGATTGAGTAGGAAACATGTAGCTGTCATGTCTGTGATCATGTTTGCCCTAATTTTTATTTATTATTTCAAGACAAGAATACCTGCATCATCATCAGTTGAATTGGTCATTCAAGTTGATGAAAATAGCTTGCCAGTATCGTCTGGTGAATTTATTAATTTTTCTCGATTAAAACAAATATCCGATGACACTAAAAACATTCTATTGGCATTGATGACCGTTGAAAAATTACATGAATTATTGATGAGGAACGACAATATAGGGACTGACATGCCTACATATTGGGTCATGGCAAAGCAGTGGATTTGCAGACTGAAGAAACTAGGAATTACCAATTTTGTCTTATTTGTGTTTATTGATCCCAGTCAATTTAAAACATTGACCCAGAGACAAGATATTGAAAAATTAATTTATTCAAAGCTTTTAGACGTACCTATTAACACCATCTCTAACGAGCACAAGAGCATTATCACATTCACAACTGATGACATTTCTAAATTAATTCTCTCATATTCAAAAAACACAAAATTTCATGAAAAGTACGACCTACTTTACAAGAATTATTTAGACCAATTACAAAGACATGACAATATTATACCTCAAGAATTTTTCACAACTCATTGGGAATTTATCACGTTATTGAAACCAGTCATTGTTTGGAAATGTAATATTCTTGATTTCAACATATTTTTCTCGGATTTAGATGTTGTAATTTTTAACAATCCAACTCATTATGTGCATCAGTCAAAAGAAAGAAAGAATTTTGACGTCATTTTTCAAATGGAAAGTTGTGGAGACAACCAAGATGTTCGCCCTGAAAATGTCAAAATTAATACTGGTGTATATTTTGTTGCTTCCTCTCACAAAGCTCAACAATTTTTAGAATTTTGGATTGAGCCAATCGTATTTGACATTCTCTATTTCTTTGTTCCAACAGATGAAACCATCACAAATAAGCATCAACTTAGTCGAACAGAAACAACCAATGACCAAGCCATTTTAAATTCACTCATCACCAATGAAAGAAAATCACAGAAAACTTCCATCATTTCTCTGATTGGCTTTTTCCCTGTTCGACTCTTTCCCAATCGATGTCAATTTAGCTTCCTTGTCAATGAGCATCGGTCAGAAGAGAGCAAACCGCTCAAAGATTCACTCATTCTCTATCACATCAATGGAGTTTGGATGACACGTCAAAAGATTGCATTTTTGAAACAACAAGAAGGATTCTTATCACTTGATCATTCAACATTAAAATGTTTATAAGGCAAAATTAGAAAGCATCTATGTGGACACTCTCTATGAATCACAGTTAGTTCAAAAGTTCCTGAATGGTAATTCGTTCTCTAGTTTTCCTTGGTAAGGATGAAGACATTTTATGAGCTGGCTTGTCAATTCTTGATAAGGAATGATTCTCTAATATTTGGTTTGGTGTTGCATCATGATCCTTATTCACAATGGTGCTTGCAAAATTGGAGTTTGAATTCTCAAAATTCATGGTAGGCATTGCATTCATAGTCACAGCAGTAGTAACATTAGTTGAAACTTCAGCAGATAATCTCTTCTTAGAAGGTTTCTTCTTCTTCTTTGAAGTCATCAAGTTAGAAAATATCAAATGACAAGTTTGGGTAGTGGTTGTCGTCGTTGATGGAATAGTCACAGATCGTTCAGCAACATTGGACACTGCATGGTTCATGGTTGGAGAATGAGAGACCCAAATCAAATCATTATTACTCGTGGATGAATCTACACTTTCTAGACTAATTGGAGATTGATCACACATACTCACAGACACAACTCGAGGACTCTTTTGATTCGTTGCTAATGTATTATTTGATTTGGTTTTCTTGCTGACTGTTTGTTGAGAGAGTGATGAATTGTGTGTAGTGGTTGCACACATCATGTTCAATGTGTTACTGAGAGTCATTGGAGTCGTTGATGGAGGTGAGGAAAGAGATATGAATGGAGTAGTAGTAGTAGTTGTGGTGGTAGTTGTACTCGTATTGCCTTGTCCTGTTGCTTTCCAATCTGACTGAAAACCTCCTTTCACAGCTTTGGTCTGTTCATTGCATGAAGAATTGTGCATGGAGTTACCATATTGTTGGTGTAGACACATGGTTGTGGTAAGGTTGATGGTGGTCATGTGGTTATAATCAACATGTTGCGTGCAGATTTTGGATGATCATCAATGATTTTTTTGATCCATCCATTCCAACATCATGTGAGATCAATAATATGATTGAAGAGGCCAAGGTGTGTGGTTGACATCAATGGACGACGACAAACGATCATCACGTGTTGATTGTTGTAAACATCATCATCATCATGAATGATCAAAAACATCAAGATTCACTACAACAACATACCTTAAAGTTTTTAAATGTTGGAAGTTGCTTCTTGTTATATTCCTGAGAGAAGCTCCATAACAAACCGGAAGCACCACCACCACTCGCATTTGATTGATTGCTGCATTGACTGGTATTGGATGGAGTGGTTGGAGTATTGGGTTGATAGGTTGGTGTGGATGCCGATGACGAGGAGTAATTGGGATGATTCTCAAGAACAGCACTAGGATTCACTAGGAATGATTCTTTTTGATGATCATTCTGGTGGATCAACACTGTGTTTGTCTTGAGTTGAGTGAGAATCTTCTTTTTAGGGACAGAGTTGGTTTGCTTGTTCATCATCATGGTTGCAGGAAGACTTGGATAATAGATTAATGACATACGAATTCAACGATCTGTGAAGCAACGATTCAACTGTGTGCGCTTGATCCAACAAGTCTCTCTTTTTTCAAAACGAAAACTCGTTTGAAAACTCCTGAGAGCTGTTGTTGAAGCTGACTAACGTTCTTTTCACACACACAAGATTTCGCTTCTAATGATTAATTTCACACAAAATTTCTCGAATTCAAGCAAACCATGAAAAGAACCAAGGCAAATTTATTATCCAAACATGCAAGCGGGATGGGCTTGGAAACAATGATTAGGAAACTCCCGAAAATAGAATCGCGTGAAGACCCATATTTGATCTCACGTGAAATTCATCTCCCAATTTTTCAAAGCCTAAACTTACTATTTGAAGGATTTTAAACAAAGAAAAGTGCAGAAAATTGTTGAGGTTTGTAAAGTGGTTGACAATTAAGCATCATTGCGATCGTGTACAGACCTCAATTCGTTTGAAACTAACCGTACGATATGAATGGCCGTAAAACAACAAAAAGGTTTTGGAAAGTAATGTTCTTGTGGAGTGGTTGTTTCTTTGACACTGGTGTTTGAATAGAACTCAACAACGGTGAGTGTATTGTGATTTTCGAAAAAGTGCGAATAAAAAATCGACGATTTTTTCGCGATTTTTTTCGAGATCGAAATGAGCGACATTGATGCGTTGTCGTTTTGACTTGATGTTGATTAACATCGAAATCCTTCAAAATCGATTTCGATC